>NC_047111.1:59287240-59587240 GCF_902500255.1 Thalassophryne amazonica
AACTTTACAAGTGGAGTCTATCAATATGCTTGTTTGTTTCCATGTTTATGAACACGCAGGTCTTCATGGAGGCTTAAATCAATAAAATGGCTTTCAGCGCAAGGAAATGGAACACTAGTTGATTAGACGTTAATGTGCATCTGTCTGATCCAATTTTATTTGTGGCTTTATACAGAGAACAGTTGAAATGTGCAGTGTCATATAATTACCATCTGTATAGTGCTATGGTAACAATGGTGTTATGTGTTCAACTGTCATAAAGGCTCCCACAAGCCATGTACCCACGCAGAGGCAGTGGCTTTATACACTCAACAAAAATATAAACGCAACACTTTTGGTTTTGCTCCCATTTTGTATGAGATGAACTCAAAGATCTAAAACGTTTTCCACATACACAATATCACCATTTCCCTCAAATATTGTTCACAAACCAGTCTAAATCTGTGATAGTGAGCACTTCTCCTTTGCTGAGATAATCCATCCCACCTCACAGGTGTGCCATATCAAGATGCTGATTAGACACCATGATTAGTGCACAGGTGTACCTTAGACTGCCCACAATAAAAGGCCACTCTGAAAGGTGCAGTTTTATCACACAGCACAATGCCACAGATGTCGCAAGATTTGAGGGAGCGTGCAATTGGCATGCTGACAGCAGGAATGTCAACCAGAGCTGTTGCTCGTGTATTGAATGTTCATTTCTCTACCATAAGCCATCTCCAAAGGCCTTTCAGAGAATTTGGCAGTACATCCAACCAGCCTCACAACCGCAGACCACGTGTAACCACACCAGCCCAGGACCTCCACATCCAGCATGTTCACCTCCAAGATTGTCTGAGACCAGCCACTCGGACAGCTGCTGAAACAATTGCTTTGCATAACCAAAGAATTTCTGCACAAACTGTCAGAAACCGTCTCAGGGAAGCTCATCTGCATGCTCGTCGTCCTCATCGGGGTCTCGACCTGACTCCAGTTCGTCGTCGTAACCGACTTGAGTGGGCAGATGCTCACATTCGCTGGCGTTTGACACGTTGGAGAGGTGTTCTCTTCACGGATGAATCCCGATTCACACTGTTCAGGGCAGATGGCAGACAGCGTGTGTGGCGCCGTGTGGGTGAGCGGTTTTCTGATGTCAATGTTGTGGATCAAGTGGCCCATGGTGGTGGTGGGGTTATGGTATGGGCAGACGTCTGTTATGGACGAAGAACACAGGTCCATTTTATTGATGGCATTTTGAATGCACAGAGATACTGTGACGAGATCCTGAGGCCCATTGTTGTGCCATACATCCAAGAACATCACCTCATGTTGCAGCAGGATAATGCACGGCCCCATGTTGCAAGGATCTGTACACAATTCTTGGAAGCTGAAAATGTCCCAGTTCTTGCATGGCCGGCATACTCATCGGACATGTCACCCATTGAGCATGTTTGGGATGCTCTGGACCGGCGTATACGACAGCGTGTACCAGTTCCTGCCAATATCCAGCAACTTCGCACAGCCATTGAAGAGGAGTGGACCAACATTCCACAGGCCACAATTGACAACCTGATCAACTCTATGCGAAGGAGATGTGTTGCACTGCATGAGGCAAATGGTGGTCACAAAAGATACTGACTGGTATCCCCCCCCCAATAAAACAAAACTGCACCTTTCAGAGTGGCCTTTTATTGTGGGCAGTCTAAGGCACACCTGTGCACTAATCATGGTGTCTAATCAGCATCTTGATATGGCACACCTGTGAGGTGTGATGGATTATCTCAGCAAAGGAGAAGTGCTCACTATTACAGATTTAGACTGGTTTGTGAACAATATTTGAGGGAAATGGTGATATTGTGTATGTGGAAAAAGTTTTAGATCTTTGAGTTCATCTCATACAAAATGGGAGCAAAACCAAAAGTGTTGCATTTATATTTTTGTTGAGTGTATATACGAGGTCTGTTAGAAAACTATCCGACCTTTTTACTTTTTTAAAAAAACTATGGATTTGAATCGTGCGCTTGCATCAGCCAAGCTTGAACCTTCGTGCGCATGTGTGAGTTTTTTCATGCCTGTCTGTTGCATCAATCGCCTGTGGGCAGGCTTTGAGTGAGCACTGGTCCAGCCCCCTCGTCGGATTTTCATTGTCAGTAAAATGGCTGAGCGATTGGAGCAGCGCTGAATCAAATTTTTTCAGAAACTGTGAGAGACAGCCAGGTGGAAACCATTCGGAAGATTCAGACGGCTTTCGGTAAATATACTCTGGGCGTTACACAGATTAAGGATCATTACAACCGGATTAAAGACGGCCCACAGCGGCGCAGGGCGCGCCACGCTCTGAGCGGCCATCGACAGGCTGAAACGACCAGATTATTTCCAAAGTGAAGGCTGTGTTGATCCGGGACGTCGTCTGACTACCAGAGAAATTGTGGAAGAGGTGTACATCAGCACTTTTGCGGCACATTCCACTGTTACAGGAGATTTTGTAATGAAAGACGTGCGGAGGAATTCGCGCGTCGGCACGGAGTCGCAATGGTGCACAACAAAAAGCACGTCCGTGTTGGAAGTCTCACAGGACAAGTTGTGACATTCCCAGCTGTTACACAATTTCTCGGATACTCATTCGACTGAAAAGCCACCGAAAGCCGTCTGAATCTTTCGAATGGTTTCCAACACCGACGCGCGAACTGCACCAGTGCTCACTCAAAGCCTGCCCACAGGCGAATGACGCAACCGACAGGCGTGAAAAAACTCACGCATGCGCATGAAGGTTCAAGCTTGGCTGATGCAAGCGCACATGATTCAAATCCATATAGTTTATAAAAAAAATAAAAAGGTCGGCTAGTTTTCTAACAGACCTCGAATGTATGTATGTATGTATGTATGTACGAGGTATCTTATAAAACTAACCGGCAGTTTTATAAAAAAAAACTATATGGATTTGATTGACATGCGATTACACCAATCATGCTTGAACCCTCGTGCGCATGCGTGAGTTTTTTCACGCGTGTCGGTGACATCATTTCCCTGTGGGCAGGCCTTGAGTGTTTCACACGCTGCTCGAGACGGCGCGCGTTGATTTATCAAACTTTTTTCTGGACCTGTGAGGAATATCCGAGTGGACATTATTCAAGAAATTAAGCTGGTTTTCTGTGAAAAGTTTAACGGCTGATGACAGATTATGGGGTGTTTCTGTCGCTGTAAGGACTTCCCATGGAGCTGGACGTCCTCATCGGCCTGTTTCATACCGACTTCTTCTGAAAGTTCTCTGTTCTCTGACGACTTACTGGATCAACAGAGCCTGAAATGTGGAAGTTTTCAACTTGAAACGGCGAGACGCTGCCGCCTCGAAGCACAGATCGCCGTCAGGCGTCGTGGGCCGTCCTTACGGTGACACTACCAGACCAAAATCTCTCATCAGCCGTTAAATTTTTTACCGAAAACCAGCTGAATTTATCAAATGGTGTCCACTCAGTTGTGCCTTACAGTTTTGAAAAAATTTTGAGCAAACAAAGCAGCAGTCTGACCCATTCCTAAACAATGAAAAAATCGACGAGAGGGTGGGTGACTCCTCACTCAAAGACTGCCCACAGGCGAATGACGTAACTGACAGGCGTGAAAAAACTCTCGCATGCCCACGAGGGTTCAAGCATGTCTGATGTAATCACACGTGATTCAAATCCATATGGTTTTTGAAAAAAATAAGGTCGGATACTTTTCTAATAGACCTCGTATGTATGTATGTGTGTGTGTGTGTATGTGTATGTATATATATATATATATATATATATATATATATATATATATATATATATATTTTTTTTTTTTTTTTTTTTTTTTTTTTTCCTTACATAATACTTCAGCTTTGTCATTTATCATTCATCTTGTGTGCGCCTGACATCTAGTTGAAAGAACTGTTCCAGATGATGGTATGTTTACTACATATTGTATAATTTCTACATTTAATCAAACAAATACGGTATATATATATATATATATATATATATATATATATATATATATATACAGTGAGGAAAATAAGTATTTGAACACCCTGCGGTTTTGCAAGTTCTCCCACATAGAAATCATGGAGGGGTCTGAAATTTTCATTTTAGGTGCATGTCCACTGTGAGAGATAATCTAAAAAAAAAAAAATCCAGAAATCACAATGTATGATTCTTTTAATAATTTATTTCTATGTTACTGCTGCAAATAAGTATTTGATCCCCCTACCAACCAGCAAGAATTCTGGCTCAGACAGACCTGTTAATTTTTCTTTAAGAAGCCCTCTTATTCTGCACTCTTTACCTGTATTAATTGCACCTGTTTGAACTTGTTACCTGTATATTCTGGGGGTGCTCTTCTGCAAAGGGGACAGGACAACTGCACCGTATTGAAGGGAGGATGGATGGGGTCATGTATTGTGAGATTTTAGCAAACAACCTCCTTCCCTCAGTAAAAGCATTGAAGATGGGTCATGGCTGGATCTTCCAGCATGACAATGACTCCAAGCACACAGCCAGGGCAACTAAGGAGGGGCTCTGTAAGAAGCATTTCAAGGTCCTGGAGTGGCCTGGCCAGTATCCAGACCTGAACTCAATAGAAAATCTTTGGAGGGAGCTGAAACTCCAAACCTGAAAGATCTAGAGAAGATCTATATGGAGGAGTGGACCAAAATCCCTGCTGCAGTGTATGCACACCTGGTGAGAAACTACAGGAAACGTTTGACCTCTGTAATTGCAAACAAAGGCTACTGTACCAAATATTACCATTGATTTTCACAGGTGTCGAAATACTTATTTGCAGCAGTAACATACAAATAAATTATTAAAAAAATCATACATTGTGATTTCCGGAATGTTTTTTTAGATTATGTCCCTCACAGTGGACATGCACCTAAGATGAAAATTTAACACCCCTCCATGATTTCTAAGTGGGAGAACTTGCAAAATCACAGGGTGTTCAAATACTTATTTTCCTCACTGTGTATATATATATATATATATGTATATATATATATATATATATATATATATATATATATATATATAAAGCTTATCTCTGTATGTGGACACATTCTTGTGAGCATGATAAATCAATCGTAGATTGATTTAAACTGTAGCTGATTGGTAAGATTGTAAATGCAGTAATGTTAAAATACAGACTTATTTTTATGTGCCTCAAAGCTTTGCACAGTACTTTGTGACAGGCTATGATACATGGAGGTAATTCAAGTGCCTCTTGTTTTGTTTTTTAAGAAAAGAAAACAATTTTGCCCAATGTAAAGTCTATCATTTACCCTTTCCTTTATAGATACATGAAGAATGGTCCAAAGATGAGTTTCTCATTAAAGATGGAGATGAAGACATTCATACTGCCAATGAGCGTAGACTGAAGGTGAGGTATAGCCAGCTGAGTTTTAATCAGACTTTAATCAAGTGTTTGTCATTTGTTGTTGATTGTCAGTTATACTGATTCTTTTTTTTTTTTTTTTTTACCAATGTAAAATCTTACTTTCTCTCTTTCTTGATAATATGACTTAACGTCAAATTCATTCATGCTAACGTGTTACAAAGAATTTGAGAGAACAATGTGAGGGCATGAAAAACTATGGTTCTTTGATTATTTTCAAATTCGTTTTGTTAACTTTGTGTAGCTGCTTCTGCTTTTATTTTTAGGAACTGATTGGTGCACCTGCAGGAAAGATGCACACTGGCAGGAGCAGAAATGACCAGGTTTGTGTTTTATCATGATAAAAATACAAAGTGAATTGTAATCTGCAGTTGCAGGTTAAGAATGAGAGACTACTTATGTGACAGAACAGATACAGTGGTTTGCAAAAGTATTCAGCCCCTTGGTGTTTCACACATTTTAATTTGTTTATGCCATTTCAAATACAAAAAGTAAATCAGGCTTCTCAATATAAAAAATTCTAAAATTATCTTCCTTAGACTCAAACTGAAAGTAAATCTCTACAACTTGATATAAATTAATTAAAAATATAAAAGCCAAGATGATGGGTTGCATAAGTAATCAGCCCCTTTGGTATAGTTAGGAATGGGTATTGATAAGATTTTATTCGAGATCGATACCATTATCGATTCTGCTGATCAATCCGATTCCTTATCGATTCCCTTATCGATACTTCTTGTGAATTTTCTGTGTACTAAAAGTAGGCTTTACAGGTTTTCTATGTCATCAACATTTTATTGAGTGTTAAAGTAAATAAATATCAAATTGGTCACTGGATCCTTAAACTCTGGACATAATAAACTCTACATGGTGGATCCTTGATCTCTGGACATAAATAGAAATAAACAAAATCTGTAGTTTTTGTCACAAGCGTTTCCTTTCAGACATTATTGGCATGAATGTCTTTCCATACATCTGAGCTGAGCTCTTGCAGCTAGCTGTGCTGCATGTCAGGATGAATACAGGAATAAAGAATACAGGACGTCTCATTTTGGGAGGGAAAAAAACTTTTTAGTAGATTGTAGTTTATTGTCTGTATTACAGCAGTTGGAAAGAGGTGTCATTTTATTTAAAGCGGCAATTCGTTTTGAAGTTATTAATTCCGACCAGACTGTCTCAGCAGAGAGTGGTGCAGCGTTTGGAGCTGTGCCAACGGAACGGAGGACGATTCTCGTTTCTTGACTGCAATAAGAGTCCCAGTTAGTGACTTTAATCCACACCAAAGTGACTCACGATTGACATATTTTAATGGCTTTGAGAGGGGATAAGAAGTGGACTTTCTGCTTCTGAAGAGCAGCGAATCAAAGACCCAGCGAGCTAGTGGATCGAAGCATTGCTTCATTGGTTCACGCGTCAAAGTGGAGTCGTGCTGCAGGAGCAGTTGATTACAGAGCAGCTGCAGGGTCTGTAATCAACATAGAGAAATTATAATTTTGCTGACAAACACCCTCAAAAACAGCGGCCGCTCTGAAGGACTGATAAGGGAATCGTTAAGCAAAAAGGCTATTGATATCGGTGGATCGAATAATTTCTTAACAATACCCGAAAACCATACCCAACCCTAGGTATAATACCTGTAAATAATCAGTTTCATTGCCAGTTTTCTTCAGACAAGTCAGGGGATGGATACATGAATATTTCCAAGTCACTGAATATGTCTTGGACTTTATTTACATCAGTTATGAAGAAATACAAACAGTATGGCACTCTATGGTAAATCTGTGTGGGGTAGACAGTTCTCAAAAACTGAGTTACTGTGCAAGAAGGAGAAGAGTGAGGAAAGCCACCAAGACACCCAGACAACCCAGAAGAAGTTACAGGCTTCTCTGGCTGTGATTGGAGAAATTGTGCACGGCTCCTCCAGAAACACAGCTTCACACAGCACTGCTGCTGCAAGCAGGCAAGCCACACAAAAGCATTCCAACTGCTTTCTGTTTCATTTGAAGTGGATGATGAACAAGTGCTTGTTTGCTAGGACAGAGTCAGAGAAAGCCATCTGCGATGCAGCATTAGTGTTGGTAATAAAAAAGAAAGGTGTTTCTTTTGGTGTCCAAGATGTGATTTATAACAGCTTCATACTAATGCTGCATTCAAGATTGCTCAGAAATCCCAAGTTAGAAACTTCCAAAAACTGCCTTCACTCGATAAACTGAAAACTATGAATGCACTTGGTAACAAATTCAAGTTTGGTTGTCTTACATGGAACACAAATCTATATAGCCAAGTGGCCTCTGCATTCATCTGTGCGTACATACTGGGGAGAGCTGACGTTTGCCGTTTGGTGTGCTTATGTATTTTGGGTCAAGGATGGATGCCGCCAAAATGGAACATTGATAGGACTAATATTTTTGGATAAACTACAGATATTAGCTAACAACACTGAACAATAGACATTGATAATTACATTCTGGACTCGCATGCCATACCAGCAGGGCGTGGTAAATCATCTACATATTAAAAGCGAAGTGGCCTCTGTGTACATGTGTGCATGCGTTCACTTTTGAACACAGAGAACCTGGGGAGAGCTGTGACTTGCCGCTTGGCATGCTTATGTATTTTGGGTTGAGGATGAACACTGCCAAGATGGACCATTAATAGCATTAATATTTTTGGAGAAATTACAGATATTATCTAACAGTGAAAAATGGACATTGATAGTTACATTCTGGACACACACGCCATTCCAAATAATTATAGAAACTTTGCATAATTTATTGCCACACTTCCCAATCTAGAGCCTGTGGATCCCCACTGGGAATGCGCTGGTTGTTAAGTTGTTTTGGGTGCTTGTTATATATTTTTTTTAATGCAATACCTCACACAACATTGTCTTTTTTGGCACTACCAACAGTTGTGATCAGAATTACCTGCTATGCTATTTCTTAAGTACACATTTTAAAATGTGTTCAGAGATAAACACAAAAAACAAAACAAATGAAAAAAACATTTTTCGTGATAAAAAAAAATATATTTTTTTAATTCCAAGGTTATTGAACAGAAACAACAAACTAAATGCTTTTATAAAATATATGCTGGACAGTTATTGGCGCCCTTTGAATTTATAGTAAATATTCACTTTCACATCAGGTTTTCTTTACACAAGTCACGGGATGGATACACAACATTTCCAGATCACTGTGTGTCTTGGATGTCATTGACTCTCATCAATCATTTAAGAAATACAAATAACATGGCATGGTGTGGTAAATCTGTTTGGAGTAGGCAGCTCTCAAAAACTGTGTGACTGACTGTGCAGTGAGGCTTGTGAGGAAAGCCACCCGTGACAACTCCGAAAGAGTTATAGGCTTCTGTAGTTTTGTGTGTGTATGTATGTATGTATGTATGTGTGTATATATATATATATATATATATATATATATATATATATATATATGTGTGTGTGTATTTTATAAAATCAAAGTGGGGGGGCATGCGCTGGTATTGCCACAGAACTGCCTTGTGCCCTGGATGGCATCCACCCAGGCAGAAAGCCTGTGCTTTCCCACCTGTTGAAAGGAAAGGTCCATCCACTGCATCCAGGTCAAACATGGGCATCTCCTTGGCCTTCTACAGCAGCTGGAGTCCCTAAATTTGGGCATCCCTGTGTTGGATCATATACAGAGAAACATGGCCAAAATGTCATAGTTGACACTTCCTCACAATGCAAATGATGCACACAAGAAGTAATACACTTCATCTTGTCTTTATAAGTGTCCGCTGACTTGACACAGTCATTTCAGTGGTACCCAATCATCCTACTAAGAAACCTAGTGTAAAAAACATCCAGTTGTCACCTTAGGTCACTGATTAAAGTCTCTCATCTATACAGTAAGAAATGAAGTACCAGGTCCCTAAAGACTTAGTCATAAGCTCTTCCCAGGTATCTCTCACTGTTTGAGGCCAAGGACCCAGAGACATGAATGTCACTGTTGAGAAAAGGGAATGTCATCACATACAGATATACTTCTGATGGCTTAGTCCAGGAAGTCACTGGAATATATATATGTATACACTATATACACTATATATATATATATATGTCTGCAGCCTGTGGACCAAACTTTGTGGGGATAAAATGTATTGGATTGTCAATCAATCAATCAATCAATCAGTTTTTTATATAGCGCCAAATCACAACAAACAGTTGCCCCAAGGCGCTTTATATTGTAAGGCAAGGCCATACAATAATTATGTAAAACCCCAACGGTCAAACGACCCCCTGTGAGCAAGCACTTGGCTACAGTGGGAAGGAAAAACTCCCTTTTAACAGGAAGAAACCTCCAGCAGAACCAGGCTCAGGGAGGGGCAGTCTTCTGCTGGGACTGGTTGGGGCTGAGGGAGAGAACCAGGAAAAAGACATGCTGTGGAGGGGAGCAGAGATCGATCACTAATGATTAAATGCAGAGTGGTGCATATAGAGCAAAAAGAGAAAGAAACAGTGCATCATGGGAACCCCCCAGCAGTCTACGTCTATAGCAACATAACTAAGGGATGGTTCAGGGTCACAAATGATGTCATTTTGTAATATTAACCACAGTAAGAGACGTTGGTAGCAACGCAAAGTAACCCAAGTCAAAGTCGTAAACAAAGCTATTGTGTGTGTGTTAGGTTGTGACTGATATGAGACTGTGGCTGCGTGAAGCCCTTTCAACCCTGATGGAAGATGCCCACCAGCTGATATCCACTATGGTGGACCGAGCAGCTTCGTACGATACACAGGCAGTGAAATGCAGTCAATCATCTAGACTTCTGGTTGTACCTTTTTATAAAATTAACCTGTGTTGGCTTCTCTGTCACTTTTTTATAGAGAAATTGACGTGCTGTTTCCTGGTTACACCCATATGCAGAGAGCTCAGCCAATCAGATGGAGTCACTGGATTCTAAGGTTACCTTTCTAAATCTTTACCTATGGTACCTTTTCCATCTTATTACCAAATGATAATTATTCACACCAACCCCCTGTTGCTCCCTTTCCCACATTCTGGGTGAACGTGCTCAGCCATGCAGTTGCTCTGAGCAGAGACATGGATCGACTCCAGGAGATGAAGAAGAGAGTTAATATTTTGCCTCTTGGCAGGTGCGGTGTGAACACATTAACTGCACTGAGTTGCTTGCAAATATTAAACAGACAACAGTTCTTGTCTTTTTCAGTGGTGCTATTGCTGGAACACCATTTGACATTGACAGGGAGTTTCTGCAGAAAGGTGAATCCACAGAACCACCATATTACTGTTATCAGTCATGTTCATGTAAAAAAAACACACAACAAACAAATACTGTGTGTGTGTGTGTGTGTGTGTGTGTGTGTGTGTGTGTGTGTGTGTGTGTGTGTGTGTGTGTGTGTGTGTGTGTATACGAGGTCTATTAGAAAAGAAACCGACCTTTTTATTTTTTTATAAAAATATTTGGATTTGAATCACGTGCGATTACATCAGCCAACCTTGAACCCTCGTGCGCATGTGTGAGTTTTTTCACGCTTGTCGGTTACGTCATTCGCCCGTGGGCAGGCTTTGACTGAGGAGTGGTCCACCCCCCTCATCGGAATTCCTTTGTCTGACTTCTTCCTGAGAGACTGGCGCTTTGCTTGATCAAAATTTTTTCAGAACCTGTGAAGCAGATCGAAGTGGACACCATTCGAGAAATTCAGCTGATTTTCGGTGAAAATTTTAACAGCTGATGAGAGATTATGGAGTGTTACTGTTGCCTTAAGGACTTCCCACGGAGCGGGACGTCGCGCCGCGCTCGGAGGCGCCGTCGTCAGCCTGTTTCGAGCTGAAAACCTCCAAATTTAAGCCTCTGTTGACCCAGGACATCGTGAGAGAACAGAGAACTTTCAGAAGATGGTCGGGATCAGCAGATTATCTGGACATTCCACTGTTAAAGGAGATTTTGTAATGAAAGACGTGCGGACGGATTCGTGTGTTGGCAGACAGCCGCTCATGGCCCGCCGCCACAGGAAAAACACCTCCGTGTTGATAACCATTTGTAAAAACCAGGCGGCTTTTGATGGCTTTCAGTTGAGTATCTGAGAAACTGTTTAACAGCTGGACATGTTCCAACTTGTCCTTAAGGCTTCCAGCGGAGGTGTTTTTCCTGTGGCGGCGCGCCGCGCCGGCTGCCTGCCAGCAAGCGAATCCGTCTGCACGTCTTTAAGTCCTTAAGGCGACAGTAACACTCCATAATCTCTCATCAGCCGTTAAAATTTTCACCGAAAACCAGCTGAATTTCTCGAATGGTGTCCACTTCGATGTGCCTCACAGGTTCTGAAAAAATTTTGATCAAGCAAAGCGCCAGTCTCTCAGGAAGAAGTCAGACAAAGGAATTCCGACGAGGGGGGTGGACCACTCCTCACTCAAAGCCTGCCCATACGAGGTCTATGAGAAAAGTATCCGACCTTATTATTTTTTTCAAAAACCATATGAATTTGATTCATATGTTTTTACGTCAGCCAAGCTTGAACCTTCGTGCGCATGCATGAGTTTTTCCACGCCTGTCAGTTGCGTCATTCGCCTGTGAGCACGCCTTGTGGGAGGAGTGGTCCAGCCCCCTCGTCGGATTTCCATTGTCAGGAAATGGCGGAATGAGTTGGGCTTTTTTTCCATCAGAATTTTTTCAGAAACTGTTAGAGACAAGCAGCTGGAAACCATTCGAAAAATTTATCTGGCTTTCGGTGAAAACTTTATGGGCTTCACAGAGAATAAGGACTGTTACTACAGCTTTAAGGACGCCCCACAATGGTGCACGGCGCGCCGCGCTCCGAGCCACCATCGAGAGGCAGAAAAGACCACATCATTTCTAAACGGATGGCTGTGTGGAGCTGGGACCGTCGTGAGCAATTTCTCTGGTTATCACAAGAGCTGGACATCAGCAATTTTCCGGCAGATTTCACTTTTAACAAGAGATTTTGTCATGGAAAGCCGCGCGGAGGCTTCGCGCGTCAGGACCGATTCGCTGATCGAGCGAGACAAAGGAACACCTCCGTTTCGGAGTGCCAGGGGACAAGTTGGGACATGCCTATCTCGGCTTTCAATGCTTACCAGCCCAGTGAGTATAAGAGAAATTGTGGAGAGCTGGGCATGTTCCAACTTGTCCCCTGGCACTCCGAAACGGAGGTGTTCCTTTGTGGAGGAAGGTATTTTCTGCCTCTCGATGGCGGCTCGTGAGCCATTGTGGAGTGTCCTTAAAGCTGTAGTAACACTCCTTATTCTCTGTGAAGCCCGTAAAATTTTCACAGAAAGCCAGATAAATTTTTCGAATGGTTTCCAGCTGCTTGTCTCAACAATTTCTGAAAAACTTCTGATGGGAAAAAAAAGCCCAAATTATTCCGCCATTTCCTCGCAATGAAACAACGACGAGAGAGCTGGACCACTCCTCCCACAAGGCGTGCTCACAGGCGAATGACGCAACCGACAGGCGTGGAAAAACTCACGCATGCGCACGAAGGTTCAAGCTTGGCTGACGTAAAAACATATGAATCAAATCCATATGTTTTTTTGAAAAAAATAATAAGGTCGGATACTTTTCTAATAGACCTCGTACACTCAACAAAAATATAAACGCAACACTTTTGGTTTTGCTCCCATTTTGTATGAGATGAACTCAAAGATCTAAAACTTTTTCCACATACACAATATCACCATTTCCCTCAAATATTGTTCACAAACCAGTCTAAATCTGTGATAGTGAGCACTTCTCCTTTGCTGAGATAATCCATCCCACCTCACAGGTGTGCCATACCAAGATGCTGATTAGACACCATGATTAGTGCACAGGTGTGCCTTAGACTGTCCACAATAAAAGGCCACTCTGAAAGGTGCAGTTTTGTTTTATTGGGGGGGGATACCAGTCAGTATCTTTTGTGACCACCATTTGCCTCATGCAGTGCAACACATCTCCTTCGCATAGAGTTGATCAGGTTGTCAGTTGTGGCCTGTGGAATGTTGGTCCACTCCTCTTCAATGGCTGTGCGAAGTTGCTGGATATTGGAAGGAACTGGTACACGCTGTCGTATACGCCGGTCCAGAGCATCCCAAACATGCTCAATGGGTGACATGTCCAGTGAGTATGCCGGCCATGCAAGAACTGGGACATTTTCAGCTTCCAAGAATTGTGTACAGATCCTTGCAACATGGGGCCGTGCATTATCCTGCTGCAACATGAGGTGATGTTCTTGGATGTATGGCACAACAATGTGCCTCAGGATCTCGTCACGGTGTCTCTGTGCATTCAAAATGCCATCAATACGTAAAATGCACCTGTGTTCTTCGTCCATAACAGACACCTGCCCGGGTGAACATGCTGGATGTGGAGGTCCTGAGTTGGTGTGGTTACACGTGGTCTGCGGTTGTGAGGCTGGTTGGATGTACTGCCAAATTCTCTGAAACGCCTTTGGAGACGGCTTATGGTAGAGAAATGAACATTCAATACACGAGCAACAGCTCTGGTTGACATTCGTGCTGTCAGCATGCCAATTGCACGTTCCCTCAAATCTTGCGACATCTGTGGCATTGTGCTGTGTGATAAAACATATGGTGGTCACAAAAGATACTGACTGGTATCCCCCCCAATAAAACAAAAGTGCACCTTTCAGAGTGGCCTTTTATTGTGGGCAGTCTAAGGCACACCTGTGCACTAATCATGGTGTCTAATCAGCATCTTGGTATGGCACACCTGTGAGGTGGGATGGATTATCTCAGCAAAGGAGAAGTGCTCACTATCACAGATTTAGACTGGTTTGTGAACAATATTTTTGGGAAATGGTGATATTGTGTATGTGGAAAAAGTTTTAGTTCTTTGAGTTCATCTCATACAAAATGGGAGCAAAACCAAAAGTGTTGCGTTTATATTTTTGTTGAGTGTATATATACACAGTATTTGTTTTGTTTGATTAAATGTAGAAATTATACAATTTCATCTTGTGATCTACAGAGTTGGGATTTGATGGCATCAGTCTGAACAGTATGGATGCTACAGGCCAAAGGGACTTCGTTGGTATGGATACATACACTGTTTCTGAAATACATGTTATTCACTTCTAAGTGAATAACAATAAGCTGATTCTAAGTGGTTTAAAAGTCAAATTACAAAGGCAGTCAATACATTAATCTAAAAAAAAAAAGAAAAGAAATTATTACAGATATAAAGTAAAAAAAAAAAGTACAGGTAAGAAGAGTAAAACATTTAAAGGTGTACCGCCTCTGAGCCTTTTAAGCTTTAAGTCATGAAAGGAATTGTCTTTGGTACCACTATAATTTTATTCCATGGCTTTATACAAAGGATTCATAATATGACATTCCCAGAATGATCAAAATTCACGCTGTCTAGAAATTTAAAAAAAAATTATTCCCCTGAAGAGAAGAAATTCCAGTGATCAGACAGCCGTGAACTTCATTTAATAGCAACGGCAGATCATGTGGGGGTTCCCGTGACTTGCCTGGGGAATGCTGGGAAGCATGGATGCAATTTGGTGGGGGATAGGGGGGACATGTCCCCCCACCTTCTGACATATATGTGTGTACTTGAAACATGCTATGCCAGTCTTATGTGCAAACCATGTCAGTCTTATGTGCAAAACCATGTCAGAATAGTATCTTTGTTTCTGCAAGTTTGTATTCTTAGCAGCATTGAGTTGTTACAACACCTGTTTCTTGTTTGTCACATTCAGAATTTTCTGGGACTGCATTTGCCCAGATTTGAAACCAAAAATAGTTGCCCCTAGGGACTAGTGTCTACACATAAGTATCAATGGACCATATGCTAATTTACTAAATTCTAAAAGTTACAAAAAGGAAATCAGAAAAGCTATCTGGGACCTCAGAAAGCTCATCTGCAATTATTGCTTGATCTCCAAAATCAGTCTGTGCAAGCGAAATTATGTTCAGTATGAGTGTTGTCATTAGTGCCACTTCGAAAATTAAATTCATGATAAGTAATTTATCCTAAACTTATGATCTGTTGTTTTTTCAAACTTATGCAAAAACAAATCTTGAGAAAAAAAAAATACAGTATGCGATAGTTAATAATTATTAAGAGCTTGTTCTTTCATATTTATGAATACATTTTACCACATTACATATGTTTTTTTTTTTTTAATGAGAACTCAACCTATCATTCTTTTTGAGTTCTACACATGTGGTGATACCTTATTTACACGAGGATGTTAATAAAATCAATGCTGGCTATTCTCAGAATAAAGTACTTATATCCACAATTTCAGATTGTATAAGTCAAATGGTGTCCACTTTATGGTCTTCTCAAAACATTAAAATTACTGTTCTGGATGCTCAGAATGCATCTGAGCTTATCTCGAAACCGTTGGCTTCTGGTGGCCTACAGCGGCCCCCAGACCCTCGGCCTATGGGCTTCGGCCCTGTGGGGCCTCGCACTTTGTCCCCCCCAATTTCTAGTTCTAAATTGCGCCCTTGCTGGGAAGCACACAGTGACAGCCAGTTGGAGTAGAGAAAGGCAACGTGATGTCAGCTGGCTGCTTGCTCAAACAAAATAAACCAAGATGGCAGAAAACGCTCCAAAGCAACTTATTTCTGCACTAATCTAATATATTACTCTTATATTTTGCAAGAAATAAACAATTCTAAATCTAAAAATGCTGCTTTTGGAATCATATAACACCTCTGAAGTGATTACAAGACATCTTCCGAATGTTAGTGGGCATGCCCCGTGTGAAAGTGCAATCACGCAAGGTCAAAGGTGAATCTCATGCATATCACAGTAAATTCACCAGTGTAAAACTAACACTGGTAGTGCTAAATTAACACTGCCAGTGTACGAGTACATATGGTCCCACTCTAGTCAGAGTGGGACCATATGTTCACTGTCAGTGTCAATTTAACACTGGTGATGTTACTGGGTTGCATGCACACACTTTCCTCCTAAGGCTGTGTTAAAAGGAAAATAAAATATCTGCGATGCAATTCTCCCCAGAAAAATATATTCTCTTTATTAAAATGATCTCCATGATAGCCCCCCCCCCCCCCCCCCCCCAGGTATAGAAAATGGATGCATGTTCAATGTTCTTAGCATAACCATTCATCCGGTACCATTTCCTTGTACAGTGAAGCTTATAAAATTATAAATGGCAACTGCAAAGTCATTATTCATTAGCCTGTCAAAACCCACAACTCATAAATTAAATAAATGTCCAATTCTATCATGTTGTCATGCTTCCATTAGCTTGGTCGTGGAATCCATGTTTATGCAGCATTATATCTCTTCAGTGCGCAATAACGTTCATGTTCCTCCAAAGCAGTCTTCACTGTAAACCCCTCTTGAAGTCAAATGCCTTATTTTGTTTCTTAACACTTTGACTGTGTTTGTGAGCACAGAACCAAAACAGTATGATGTATACGATGCATGATTAATAAGACATAATAAATCCGTAGATCTGGGTGGTTTCACAGAGAAACTTTTGGATTAAACCAAAATTAACTGATAGGGGGTGGCACAGTGGCTTAGTGGTTAGCACTGTTGCCTCACAGCAAAAAGGTCGTGGGATTGGTTTCCACCTGGTTCTTTCTGTGTGGAGTTCTCTTGTTCTGTCTGGACTTCAGATTTTGGTGTTCAGCTCCATCACTGGAAGATTTGAAGTGCGTCTGTATTTACAAGGTTCTCTGCACAGCAAATGTTAAAATGTTCCTAATGTGGGGCATATATTTAAGATATAAAGAAAGGCAAAACAGTGCTGTACTCTTTTCTTTTAGGTCTGATTAATAGGTTGTCAAAAAAATTAAAATAAAAATCTGTTATTTCAAGTTGAGACTGTTCTTGTCACAACAGTAACAATTAAAAGCTATTGTGTAGATTTATTTGGTAAAAATAAAATAGATCAGTTTACAAATATAAAATGTTCAGTCAACTAGGCTGCGCGTGTTGCAAAAGACTGATTCAACATACTGCAGCTAAAGGCTAAGCTAAGGTTAGCTGATAAAACCTCAGTGTTCAGCGGTGCACTAATGTCAAATTTTTTTTTTTCAGATCAGGACTCATAAACAGAAATTAGTTTATCATCCATGACATCGCTTCAGCTCCATCCGGTCTCACGCCAAACAGTCATTGAAAAAAGCTCCTCGTCCTGATGGCCGTCACTCTTTCTGCTTTTTGCTCCTAATCTTGTGGCTATGACTTGCAGACTTGAGTGTTTAGCTTTTTTTGGGAACACGTGAATCTTCACAAACATGCTACTGTGAGACTTGTTCAACCTCCAGCACAGAAACACAATCTCTTCCCTATGTGCTTTCTGCGCAAGCAGAAGCAGCAACTTGAGCGCGCTGTCTGAAAGGCCTTTTAAGTAAATGGAAAAAAATGGCTGTCTGAGTCAACACTCTAATGTGCAGGACAAAAAGTAGAAAACCTGATTACATTGAGCTCTTCAGGGCAAATACAACTCTATTAAAAATGTTTTCTCCCCCCTTCTTTATTTTGTCTTTTTTAAGTTGAGTTCCTGTTCTGGGGATCTTTGTGTTTGACTCACCTCAGTAAAATGGCTGAAGATTTGATGTTGTACAGCACCAGAGAGTTCTCCTTTATTGTGCTCTCTGACGCCTACAGGTCAGTGCGTGCGTGCGTGTGTTGCTGGGGATAAATCTGCATTAATGGTAATGTGTGTACAGTATATGTGAGCATATAGACATATGAGCATATGTGTATTATACATAGGGTGGGGTGTTGACTGAAAGTGACAGAAAAACCTTTTAAATCAGACTTGAGCATCCAGATGGAATTTAAATCACTTTTCAGACTCCCTCCAAATGTGATTTGAATTAGATTAGATTAGCAAAAATTTGATTTTCGTGTTGTTGTATGGGGTTTTAGTTTTATTTTTATGGGTTTTATTTTTTATTTATTTTGAGACTGTGAAAAAGCAGTCTGGATAAAATCTTTTGGTCTGACAGATTGAACATAGCCTTAGTGATCAGAAAAATGGACGTGCCAGATCACTATAATACATTCCAACCCGTCTTATATTTATTTATATGAAGCGCCTTGGGGCAACTGTTTGTTGTGATTTGGCGCTATATAAATGAAATTGATTTGATTTTGATTTTATATTTAACTTAAAAAGTCAGATATTGTTGATTTATTTGAAGCATTTATTAACCATGCACAACAATAATGCATTTGTTTTTCGGTCTATGTACTGGTGTGTATGATTGAATGTGCAGCACAGGCAGCAGTTTGATGCCGCAGAAAAAGAATGCAGACAGTCTGGAGCTGATCAGGAGCAAAGCAGGTCGTGTCTTTGGCAATGTAAGATTACCAACTTTTCCCCAATCATTCTTGTTCTTCTTCATTATTATTATTTATTGAAATGTTTGCCTTTGCCTAATGCACCCCATATTTCAGAATTGATACAAGATAAAAGTGTCAGTTAAAAAAAACAAAAACTGTTTTGCAATATTGAAACTTTTAATGATGGTTGCTTATTATTGATGATCTCATATATTTATAATGATCACTAAATCATTGTCATATCAGTAGATGTGCAGTGCTGTGAAGATGTTTGTGAAACCTTGAGGCGTTACACATTTTAAATGTTTTATCACAACAAAAACATTCCATATAGGAACACATAAAATTGAGGTCCAATTTTACACCTTCTTTTTTAAGACATACAGCCTTCTTGCTGGATGCAGTGTGCTGATTGTAGTCTTTAAATATGACATTTTTAACTTTATATATCCTTATTCAAATTCATTCCAGTAGTATTCTACTCTTACTAGGATGCAGCAGTTTTCTAGCTTGGCGGATAGTTCTGGAGGAAATCACTGAAGAAATTAACACATTGAAAATATGGTTTGACCGAAACAAACTGTCATTAAACTTAAATAAAACAGGGATGAAATGGAGGCGTAAGAGTCACTAGGTGTTCACAGGAAACACTTATTTATAATCAATGTAGAGAAATTATCATTTTCCTGACAAACACCCCCCAAAACAACGGCCACTCTGAAGGACCGATAACAGAATCGATAAGCAAAAAGCTTATTGATGTCAGTGGATCGAATCATTTCTTAACGATACCCGAAAGGAACCGGTTCTCGATACCCATCCCTACTCTTACATCTCCACTTCATCCCTGTCTTATTTAAGTTTAATGACAGTTTGTTTCGGTCAAACCATATTTTCAATGTGTTAATTTCTTCAGTGCTTTCCTCCAGAACTATCTGCCAAGCTAGAAAACTGCTGCATCCTAGTAAGAGTAGAATACTACTGGAATGAATTTGAATAAGGAAAGTTGGGGTTTTTTTTCCTCACCAAAATAGATGCTGCACTCACTGCAGTTTATTGTCTGGAATAGTCCCAGATTGCATTTCAGAGCTTCTAGAATTCAAACATTTTCGTGCAGGTGGTGTTGGGGGGTAATTTTGGGTTTCAACTTTTTTTTTGTTTTTCACCACTTTCATCCCTGAATATGTGAAATCGTGAATCACTTTTGTGCAGATTAAAGTTACTAACTGGGACTCCTGTCTTGTTGCGAGAAAGAAACGAGAATCGTCCTCCGTTCTGTTCACACATCTCCAAACGCTGCGCGGCTCTCTGCCGAGTCAAGTTAGAACAATAGAATCTAGTCGGAATTAATAACTTCAAAGTGAAACACCGTTTTGTTTATTTTTATTTATGTCCAGAGATCAAGGATACAGTGACCAATTTCATATTTATTTACTTTAAGACTCAATGAAATACATAGAAAACCTGTAAAGCCTACGTTTAGTACAAAATTCACAAGCGGTATCGATAAGGGAATCGATAAGGAATCGGATCGATAAGCAGAATTGATAATGGCGATATCGATAAAATCTTATCACTACCCATCCCTAGTTGGGATGTTGTGTAAAATGTTAATAAAAACAGAATACAATGATTTGCAAATCCTCTTCAACCTATATTCAATTGAATACACTACAAAGACAAGATACTTAATGTTCAAACTGATAAACCTTATTGTTTTGTGCAAATATTTGCTCATTTTGAAATGGATGCCTGCAACACATTTCAAAAAAGCTGGGACAGTGGTATGTTTACCACTGTGTTACATCACCTTTCCTTCTAACAACACTCAATAAGCATTTGGGAACTGAGGACACTAATTGTTGAATCTTTGTAGGTGGAATTCTTTCTCATTCTTGCTTCATGTACGACTTCAGTTGTTCAACAGTCCGGGGTTTCTGTTGTCGTATTTTGCGCTTTATAATGCGCCACACGTTTTCAATGGGTGACAGGTCTGGACTGCAGGCAGGCCAGTCTAGTACTCGCACTCTTTTACTACGAAGCCACGCTGTTGTAACATGTGCAGAATGTGGCTTGGCATTGAAATAAGCAGGGACGTCCCTGAAAAAGACGTCGCTTGGATGGCAGCATGTATTGCTCCAAAACCTGGATGTACCTTTCAGCATTGATGGTGCCACCACAGATGTGTAAGTTGCCCATGCCATGGGCACTAACACACCCCCATACCATCACAGATGCTGACATTTGAACTTTGTGCTGATAACAATCTGCATGGTCTTTCTCCTCTTTTGTCTGGAGGACACGGCATCCATGATTTCCAAAAACAATTTGAAATGTGGACTCATCAGACCACAGCACACTTTTCCACTTTGCGTCTGTCCATTTCAAATGAGCTCGGGCCCAGAGAAGGCGGCGGCGTTTCTGGATGTTGTTGATGTATGGCTTTCGCTTTGCATGGTAGAGTTTTAACTTGCACTTGTAGATGTAGCAAAGAATTGTGTTAACTGACAATGGTTTTCTGAAGTGTTCCTGAGCCCACGCGGTAAGATCCTTTACACAATAATGTCTGTTTTTAATGCAGTGCCGCCTGAGAGATCGAAGGTCACAGGCATTCAATGTTGGTTTTCGGCCTTGCTGCTTACGTGTAGACAGTTCTCCAGATTCTCTGAATCTTCTGATTATATTATGGACTGTAGATTATAGAATCCCTGAATTCCTTCCAATTGAACGTTGAGAAACATTGTTCTTAAACTGTTGGACTATTTTCATGCAGTTTTAAACAAAGTGGTGATCCTCGCCCCATCTTTGCTTGTGAACGGCTGAGCCTTTTGGGCATGCTCCTTTGATACCGAATCGTGACACTCACCTGTTTCCAATTAACCTGTTCACCTATAGAATGTTCCAAACAGGTGTTCTTTGAGCATTCATCAATTTTCCAGTCTTTTGTCGCCACTGTCCCAGATTTTTTGAAACGTGTTGCAGGCATCCTTTTCAAAATGAGCAAATATTTGCACAAAAACAATAAAGTTTATCAGTTTGAACATTAAATATTTTGTCTTTGTGGTGTACTCAATTGAATATAGGTTTATTGTGTATTGTTGAATGTTGAAGAGGATTTGCAAAATCATTATATTCTGTTTTTATTTACATTTTACACAACGTCCCAACTTCATTGGAATTGGAGTTGTACAAGTTGCTTGTTTTTTCACCCGAGTTTAAAGCTAGAGTTGGTAGTCCTGGAGAGCTAGCAAGAGAGCTAGGAAGATTTGAAGTAGCACCTCCTCTAAGTTCCACCGCCTACCCCGTCAGTGCTCCGTCCAAAGCCACGCCTCAACAAACTTGAATGTGCACCTGACTGTGGAACTCAGCGGGGCAGAGGAGAGCAGAGGATCTTTGTCATGGCTAAAAATAAGATACAGAGAACCTAACGGTAGCTTTTGGGCTAATACAAGCTACAAAAGTAGCCAAGTTGGCAAATCCTATATGAAAATAACAAATCCCCCTGAAGCAAAAGTAATTACAGTAGTGTTCAGAATAATAGTAGTGCTATGTGACTAAAAAGATTAATCCAGGTTTTGAGTATATTTCTTATTGTTACATGGGAAACAAGGTACCAGTAGATTCAGTAGATTCTCACAAATCCAACAAGACCAAGCATTCATGATATGCACACTCTTAAGGCTATGAAATTGGGCTATTAGTAAAAAACAAAAAAATAGAAAGGGGGATGTTCACAATAATAGTAGCATCTGCTGTTGACACTAGAAACTCAAAACTATTATATTCAAACTTCTTTTTTCGCAATCCTGTGAATCACTAAACTAGTATTTAGTTGTATAACCACAGTTTTTCATGATTTCTTCACATCTGCGAGGCATTAATTTTGTTGGTTTGGAACCAAGATTTTGCTTGTTTACTAGTGTGCTTGGGGTCATTGTCTTGTTGAAACACCCATTTCAAGGACATGTCCTCTTCAGCATAAGGCAACATGACCTCTTCAAGTATTTTGACATATCCAAACTGATCCATGATACCTGGTATGCGATATATAGGCCCAACACCGTAGTAGGAGAAACATGCCCATATCATGATGCTTGCACCACCATGCTTCACTGTCTTCACTGTGAACTGTGGCTTGAATTCAGAGTTTGGGGGTTGTCTCACAAACTGTCTGCGGCCCTTGGACCCAAAAAGAATAATTTTACTCTCATCAGTCCACAAAATATTCCACCATTTCTCTTTAGGCCAGTTGATGTGTTCTTTGGCAAATTGTAACCTCTTCTGCACGTCTTTTATTTAACAGAGGGACTTTGCGGGGGATTCTTGCAAATAAATTAGCTTCACACAGGCGTCTTCTAACTGTCACAGCACTTACAGGTAACTCCAGACTGTCTTTGATCATCCTGGAGCTGATCAATGGGTGAGCCTTTGCCATTCTGGTTATTCTTCTATCCATTTTGATGGTTGTTTTCCGTTTTCTTCCACGCGTCTCTGGTTTTTTTTGTCCATTTTAAAGCATTGGAGATCATTGTAGACGAACAGCCTATAATTTTTTGCACCTGCGTATAGTTTTTCCCCTCTCCAATCAACTTTTTAATCAAACTACGCTGTTCTTCTGAACAATGTCTTGAACGTCCCATTTTCCTCAGGCTTTCAAAGAGAAAAGCATGTTCAACAGGTGCTGCTTCGTCCTTACATAGGGGACACCTGAGTCACACCTGTTTGTTCCACAAAATTGACAAACTCACTGACTGAATGCCACACTACTGTTATTGTCATCACTCCCTTTTCTTTTTTTTTTTTTTTACTAATAGCCAATTTCATAGCCTTAAGAGTGTGCATATCATGAATGCTTGGTCTTGGATTTGTGAGAATCTACTGAATCTACTGGTACCTTGTTTCCCATGTAACAATAAGAAATATACTCAAAACCTGGATTCATCTTTTTAGTCACATGGCACTACTATTATTCTGAACACTACTGTACCTGTCCAACAGAAAGAGAGCAACTTCTGCGTCACTTTTCAGGCACTTCAGATGCCTCAGTTGTTTCCACAGAGAAAATGCCGGACCGATGTTGACTCTCGTCTGACCTCTTGTTTTATCCCAAGCCTTTTTCATCGCTGCCTTTTCTGCCTCCGGCTTTCTTTTCCATTGGAAGTGGTGGTTTCGGCTGTATTCCCTCTGCCATTGTACCGAGCCCTTTTCACACCGGGCATGCTTTGAGTTGCTTCATGCGGTGTCATGATGACGCAGGAATGTCTGCATCAGGTGCACGCAAGCAGATGGGCAAGAGGAGGTGAGGGCTCAGAGGAGGATCTGCAGGCAGTCTGGCTGCAGCCAGACTGTGCACTCTGATTTCTCTTCTAGTTTATATTTGTTCTTGTGCAGGGCTGCAGGTCTGCACTCTTTCTGTTATAGTTTATCTTTTTTCCTTTGACCATGAGCTGCGTGCACGCGTGCAAACCAACTGTCCGTGAGTAAATGTGGAGCTATCTGGACTTATACTTGATGTGGACATGTCCTGTCTCTGGCAATCAGTCTGTGAGCAGGACTTTTATGGACTT
Organism: Thalassophryne amazonica; assembly: GCF_902500255.1. NCBI lineage: Eukaryota > Metazoa > Chordata > Actinopteri > Batrachoidiformes > Batrachoididae > Thalassophryne > Thalassophryne amazonica. The sequence continues at coordinate 59,311,504 of NC_047111.1, forward strand.
TATTTAACACAATTATGATTTGAGGGGAGAGTGAGGAACTGCCTGCAGCCAGCCAGTTTTTTTCTTTTAATTGTTCACATGTGCGTGCGCGAACAAATCGTCTGTGAGTGGATTGGAGATGTCCGGACCTTTAACTGGATGTGGACATGGCCTGTCTCTGGCAATCAGTCTGTGAGCAAGACTTTTATGGACTTTATTTAAACACAGTTGTGAGAGAATTTAAGAGCGAGTAGCTGCAGTAGCTGTCAGGCGCCAATCAGCTTTTTTTTTCTGTGCGCTTTGAGCGTGTAGTTTTACTGCATTGTGTACATGGCATAAAAACAATCCTGCATAATTTATACGTTTGGAGCAATGATACACAGCAGGATTCATAAATTGGCGTCGGGTAACGTTGTATTGTGAGGGTGTGGCTTCCAGTCACGTTGAGTATCGTTGCTTTGCCCTGACGTGTTGAAACCACTTCCTTTCTGCATCCTGTGCTCAACGCAGAAAATTTTATTTTTGGCGTCCGATTCGCTTCATCCTTTGCGTCCGTCACAGTGTTCTGGTGTTGAGCTACGTCGTCTCAGCATCCACGTGGCATTGTCATGACGCCACACAGTGCAATTCGAAGTGGGCCCAGAGTGAAAGGGGCTGAAGTGAACTTCTTTGGTGAAACGATATGAGTGTGCACGTGCGGAGGAGGGAAGAACAGAGGGGGGCGTTGAGCCTGGTGACGCGCGCAGGAAGAACTAGACATGAAGGCATCTGATTGTTTTTTTTTTTTTTGAGAGCACACCGCTGGGCTTATACTGGTTGGATAATTTTATATAAAGACGTGTGAATGCTATTTTGTTTAATTCTGCCATAAAAATTAGTGTCAAATCTTGAGGGGTGAGAAACCTTTTCACAACACTCTGCCATACTTTTTCAATTTCTTATTGAATGTTTTAACAGTACTACAAATGATATTAGTCGACTTGGACATTTCCTTTTATCTATCCCCTGATCTGTCTAAAGCTAGATGGTTGTAAAATTCATTGTTGGGTGTTGTGGTAAATGGTACGTCTACATATGCAATCCATTACTTTGTTTAAAGATGGGTGATTGTATTTGTAATGAAACAGTAACAGCCTAAAATGATGTATTGATGTATCAGGGACTCAATTAATAGTATTAAGACTAAAATCTTCATGTTATCATTATTGTATTTTCCAGATTACATGTCAGTATTGGTCACATCTGTCCAAACATGTAACATGTAGCATTTTTTTTTATAAATTTGCAAAATAAATAAATACTTTTTTCAAATTGTCATAATGACGTGTGTAGAATTTTGATGAAAAAAAAAATTCATCCATTTTGGAGCAAGGCTCCAGAAAATTTGGAAATTGAAAATGCTTCATATCAAATTGATTTTACTGTACTTTTCTCCCCTTCCACTGTATGCTACAAATGACTTACAGCTGTGATTTAATTGAAAATAAATTTTGAGTCAAATGTCAAATATTCTTTTCAGATGAAGCTAAAGTTTATGTTGAATGTGTATATTTGATTATTAGTGTTCTTGAAAGTGAAAAATGCATTATAGTGTCAATGATCAGTCATGTATGGAAGCTGTCATCAGTGTTACCTCATTTTATGGACGAAGTATCTGCACATTCAGTCATTATGTTGATGCACTTCAAGACATATTTTTTGTCCCCCCAGTGTGCAGGGTTCCTGATGACGCTGAAGGGATTAGCCAGCACCTACAACAAAGACCTTCAGGTACAAATTTTGTGATTTCACTTAATAGGGAGGACTATTTTCAGATGAACTTCATTTTCTTACATCATACTTCTTTTCTTCCCCCCCACACAAACACTGTGCTGTATTTTTGTGTTTGTGTAGGAAGATATGGAGGCCATGTTTGATTCTTATGATACTGTGCACGCTGTGCTTCAAGTGGCCACTGGTGTCATTTCTACTCTCAAGGTGAGTTTCTTTCTGGCCCATGTGACGGATGAATTTGTGGACCTCCATCCTTTCAAAAGAAATGTTTCAAAATAAATGTTTTGTTTCAGATCAGTCAGATTGCAATGGAGGCAGCCCTCAGTCCTGACATGTTGGCTACTGATCTGGCTTACTACCTTGTGAGGAAGGGGGTGAGTTTGCAGAGCTGTATTTTCCTCCAGATGTTGTAGATGTTTGAGTAATTAAGGGCCCCTTCACACATAACACAATTGAAGCCAGCTAGCGCATGAAGGAGGAATTGCATGCCATTCGTGAATAATTGTAGCTGCCTGTAACGCCTCATACACTTGTCACTTCAGCTATTTGCGCACACCAGACAATGTGCCCTGTGAGAGCTCATTCGATCCCTCTCACGGTAGGTGTAGGCCAAATTCCAGGTAACACACACGAACATCCAACACCACTCGCTGGACCCTTAGGAAATGTGGGGCCATTCACGCAGTCAGGATGAAAATAGTGAGCACGCGACCACTTTTGAGCTGGCTGTGAACACACGTGTTGTGACAATGTGTCACCCCCCCACGCAACATATGCGGTGGGGGGGGCACACCTGCATGACATGCTGATATGTATGTACAAATGGGGACTGGTGGGCCATGTCCGAGCACACACAGCATGGCAAGCTGCCTATCAGCTGATCCCAGGCAAAAAAACTCACTGACAGCTACAAATGACGGCTCAGCCGGGTCTGCACGTGTGTCCAGCCCGACACGTGTGTCCTGTGAGCGGTGCGCTGCAGGACTATGGTAAGCCAACAGAGTGACAAATACACCACTTTCAGTCATATATCACCAAAAATACGCTGTAAAAAACGCCATCTTTTCAGTTATTATGGCGCTTTTTTCCCCATAATTGAAGACGATGAACACTTCCTCTTCCGTATATCGTTTAATTTCTTTTTTGCAAGATACGTTTATCTCCTTGTTGATTTTAGGCATTTTACGCTCCTGTTATAAGACAGTGATTGTAGCTCAGTGGTAAAGTTTCTGTCTGTTAATCAAAACTTTTGTAAATTGCAGGTTCGAATCCCGCAAGTGGCATTTATTTTTTATTTAACCAGGGTTATTTAAAAACAGGGTTCTGTTTTGGGTCCCCTTTTATTTATTATTTATATCAACCCAGTGATTGACATTAATTATACACCAATATCTAATCAATCAGTGTCTGGTGATTGTAGTAATTATTTATATACCAAGCTGGACATAATAGGACATAATGAGAGCGCACTGCTTCATGCATGTCATTTTATGACTGTACATCTGTGACCATGGGTCATATACAGTAGTGTTCAGAATAATAGTAGTGCTATGTGACTAAAAAGATGAATCCAGGTTTTGAGTATATTTCTTGTTGTTACATGGGAAACAAGGTATCAGTCAATCAATTCAATCAATTTTATTTATATAGCGCCAAATCACAACAAACAGTTGCCCCAAGGCGCTTTATATTGTAAGGCAAGGCCATACAATAATTACGTAAAAACCCCAATGGTCAAAACGACCCCCTGTGAGCAAGCACTTGGCGACAATGGGAAGGAAAAACTCCCTTTTAACAGGAAGAAACCTCCAGCAGAACCAGGCTCAGGGAGGGGCAGTCTTCTGCTGGGACTGGTTGGGGCTGAGGGAGAGAACCAGGAAAAAGACATGCTGTGGAGGGGAGCAGAGATCAATCACTAATGATTAAATGCAGAGTGGTGCATACAGAGCAAAAAGAGAAAGAAACACTCAGTGCATTATGGGAACCCCCCAGCAGTCTAAGTCTATAGCAGCATAACTAAGGGATGGTTCAGGGTCACCTGATCCAGCCCTAACTATAAGCTTTAGCAAAAAGGAAAGTTTTAAGCCTAATCTTAAAAGTAGAGAGGGTGTCTGTCTCCCTGATCTGAATTGGGAGCTGGTTCCACAGGAGAGGAGCCTGAAAGCTGAAGGCTCTGCCTCCCATTCTACTCTTACAAACCCTAGGAACTACAAGTAAGCCTGCAGTCTGAGAGCGAAGCGCTCTATTGGGGTGATATGGTACTATGAGGTCCCTAAGATAAGAAGGGACCTGATTATTCAAAACCTTATAAGTAAGAAGAAGAATTTTAAATTCTGTTCTAGAATTAACAGGAAGCCAATGAAGAGAGGCCAATATGGGTGAGATATGCTCTCTCCTTCTAGTCCCCGTCAGTACTCTAGCTGCAGCATTTTGAATTAACTGAAGGCTTTTCAGGGAACTTTTAGGACAACCTGATAATAATGAATTACAATAGTCCAGCCTAGAGGAAATAAATGCATGAATTAGTTTTTCAGCATCACTCTGAGACAAGACCTTTCTAATTTTAGAGATATTGCGTAAATGCAAAAAAGCAGTCTTACATATTTGTTTAATATGCGCTTTGAATGACATATCCTGATCAAAAATGACTCCAAGATTTCTCACAGTATTACTAGAGGTCAGGGTAATGCCATCCAGAGTAAGAATCTGGTTAGACACCATTTTTCTAAGATTTGTGGGGCCAAGTACAATAACTTCAGTTTTATCTGAGTTTAAAAGCAGGAAATTAGAGGTCATCCATGTCCTTATGTCTGTAAGACAATCCTGCAGTTTAGCTAATTGGTGTGTGTCCTCTGGCTTCATGGATACCAGAAGGTACCAGTAGATTCAGTAGATTCTCACAAATCCAACAAGACCAAGCATTCATGATATGCACACTCTTAAGACTATGAAATTGGGCTATTAGTAAAAAAAGAAAAGGGGGTGTTCACAATAATAGTAGCATCTGCTGTTGACGCTACAAACTCAAAACTATTATGTTCAAATTGCTTTTTTAGCAATCCTGTGATTCACTAAACTAGTATTTAGTTGTATAACCACAGTTTTTCATGATTTCTTCACATCTGCGAGGCATTAATTTTGTTGGATTGGAACCAAGATTTTGCTGGTTTACTAGTGTGCTTGGGGTCATTGTCTTGTTGAAACACCCATTTCAAGGGCATGTCCTCTTCAGCATAAGGCAACATGACCTTTTCAAGTATTTTGACATATCCAAACTGATCCATGATACCTGGTATGTGATATATAGGCCCAACACCGTAGTAGGAGAAACATGCCCATATCATGATGCTTGCACCACCATGCTTCACTGTCTTCACTGTGAACTGTGGCTTGAATTCAGAGTTTGGGGGTCGTCTCACAAACTGTCTGCGGCCCTTGGACCCAAAAAGAACAATTTTACTCTCATCAGTCCACAAAGTATTCCTCCATTTCTCTTTAGGCCAGTTGATGTGTTCTTTGGCAAATTGTAACCTCTTCTGCTCATGTCTTTTATTTAACAGAGGGACTTTGCGGGGGATTCTTGCAAATAAATTAGCTTCACACAGGCGTCTTCTAACTGTCACAGCACTTCCAGATAACTCCAGACTGTCTTTGATCATCCTGGAGCTGATCAGTGGGTGAGCCTTTGCCATTCTGGTTATTCTTCTATCCATTTTGATGGTTGTTTTCTGTTTTCTTCCATGCGTCTCTGTTTTTTTTTTTTTTTTTTGTCCATTTTAAAGCATTGGAGATCATTGTAGATGAACAGCCTATAATTTTTTGCACCTGCGTATATGTTTCCCCTCTCCAATCAACTTTTTAATCAAACTACGCTGTTCTTCTGAACAATGTCTTGAACGTCCCATTTTCCTCAGGCTTTCAAAGAGAAAAGAATGTTCTGTGTTTAAATATTTTTAATTTTAATTTTTGTTAGTTTTCACAAAACAGTACCAAAACAGAGAAGTAAATAATTATACAAGGAGTGATTACAAAATAAAACCACAATAACACCCAGAAACCCACCCTCCCCAGCTGTCACCACAAAAACATATAGAGGTATTGCACTGATAGGTCAAATCATATACAACAGTGATAAGTGTTCCAAGAACAGATTGTATACTGAGAATTAAATTAACATACAAAAAGAGAGAGAAAAAAACAAACAAAAAACAGCCTTCAAGGACTATACCAATGTTGTTGGGTTATCAAAGAAGATAACAAAGGATTTCCACACCTTTAAAAATGTTTGCTCCGACCCACATAATACATATCTAATCTTCTCGAGACGAAGATTTACTAGGACCTCTCTTATCCAGTGTGTCAAAGAAGGTGGCACAGGGTCTTTCCACTTTAAAAGAACGAGGCAACGTGCCACCAAAGTGGTAAAAGCTATTACCTTATGACCACCCGCTGGGAGCCGTACTTCCCCAGGCAGTACCCCACCCGAAGTGACCCCAAATAGTGCAGTTAGAGGATTAAGTGGTATCCTGACTCCCAGTACCGTGGACAGTGCTTCAAATATGTCCCTCTAAAATCTTTCAAGACAGGAGCAGGCCCAAAACATGTGGAGGAGGGTAGCCTCACTAACTTTGCACCTATCACATGTAGCGTCCGTTTGCGGAAACATTTTTGCTAATTTAGATTTGGATATGTGAAATCGATGTACAACCTTAAACTGGACCAATGAATGGCGTGCACACATGGATGAAGAATTGACTCGTTTGAATATGTCAGCCCACAAATTATCATCAATTGGTATCTGAAGGTCTCTGCCCCAAGAATGTTGAATTTTAGAGTCGCTAGACGACACAGAGTCCAGTTGCTTAATGATAAAAGAAATTGCCCCTTTCTTTTCCACACCAAAATTGAAAATATGATCCAAAATACCTTTAATTGGTCTGTGTGGAAACTCTGATACCGTCTCCTTCACATAGTGTCTAGCCTGTAGGTATCTAAAAAAGTTAGATGCAGGTAAATTAATTTATGGGATAGTTGTTCAAAAGATGCAAACTTCCCTTCTATATAAAAATCGGCTAGAGTTTTAATGCCCTTTTTGTGCCAGATTGCAAAAGTATTGTCAAGCAGTGAGGGCTGGAAAAGATGATTTTGTGCTATTGAACCAAACAGTCCTCTTTGCTGTAATTTGTAATGCTTTCTAAATTGTACGTAGATTTTGCATGAGTGCATAACTATGGATTTTACGTCTGGAATACTAGGCAAATTTACTGGCATGGGTGAAGCTAAAAAGGCAGATAAATTTACCAGAATACATGAAAGCTTTTCCATGGATACCCACCAGGGGCAGTTCTCATCTGAGTTGCAGTGCACCCAAAACATCATAGAATGCAAATTTGCAGCCCAATAGTATTGTCTAAAATTTGCAAGCGCTAGACCTCCATTTTGTTTGTTTTTTTGCAAAAAACCCTTACGTAGACGAGGATTCTTGCCATTCCAAATAAGCCATGATAGAGCTGCATCCAGTTTTTTAAATCAACTCCCAGGAATAAATAAGGGTAGACACTGAAACAAGTATAGGTATTTTGGAAGAATAATCATGTTAATTGAATTAATCCTACCTATAAGTGAAATAGGAAGGGCAGACCAGGTTAAAAGGTCCCGCTTAGTTTCATCTAAAAGCTTCCTAAAGTTTTTTTCAAATAGGTCAGAAAAATTCTTTGTCATTACAATACCAAGGTACGTGAAGTGTTCTCCGGTAACTTTAAATGGGACATGAATCTGCTCCAGCGCAGAGTCCGCTAAATTTAGAGGCATTAACTCGCTTTTTTGTAAATTTAACTTATACCCAGAGACCTCCCCAAATCGATGTAAAGTATCAATAATTTGAGGGATTGTAGACTCGGCATTTGATACATATAAAAGAAGGTCGTCAGCATACAAAGAGAGCTTATGTACTAGATTTCCCCTGAGGATACCCGAAATAGAGTGATTCGTCCTTATAGCAACCGTGAGTGGCTCTATAGCCAGAACAAATAAAAGTGGGCTAAGGGGACAGCCTTGTTTACTCCCACGCTCTAACAAAAAAGGCTCAAAATATAGATTATGAGTCAACACCCTAGCAGAGGGAGATGAATACAGCAGCCGAATCCATGCAATGAAAGATGCTCCAAATCCAAATTTGTCCAGAGTCTGGAAAAGAAAGTCCCATTCATCCCTGTCGAATGCTTTCTCTGCATCCATAGAAAGAAGGCATTCAGAGGGAGATTCACAAGGGGAATACATAATGTCTAACAGATGTCGAATATTAAAAAAAAGGGGGCCTTTTTTTTAATAAAACCGGATTGATCATCCGAGATGATGCAACGTAGAATCTTTTCTAAATGGAGTGAGAGAATTTTTGCCAGTATTTTATAATCGCAGTTTAGCAAGGAGATTGGCCTGTAGGAACCACATTCTACTGGATCTTTCCCTTTTTTTTAACAAAAGCGAAATGCACGCCTGGTTGAGAGTAGGAGGGAGTTCACCAGATGAGTAGGCTTCAGCATAAACCTTTGTCAAAATCGGGGATAGTTGTTCACTGAAGGCCTGATAAAATTAATTTGTAAAACCATCAAGGCCTGGAGCCGTTTTAGTTTTCAGCGAGTTAATGGCCAAGCAAATCTCTTTCTGAGTTATTGGTCTATCCAAAGTAGCGATCTGATCTACAGAGAGTGTAGGCAAGTCTAAGTTTTGAAAAAAAGATGCAATTAGATTCAGATCTGGGTTGCAGGAAGTGTATAAATTTGTATAAAAATCCTTAAAGGCATCGTTTATTCCCTGTTGATCTGTATGGACTGTCCCATCTTGTGCCCGTACCACATTTATAAGCTGCTTTGCCCTTGCTCCTTTGAATAGTCTGGCCAAGATTTCTCCAGCTTTGTCTCCATGTTCGTACACCGTGCTCCTATTTTTAATTAGGAGATTTTCAATGTAATGAGAAGAAAGCAAATCATACTCAGTCTTAAGTTTAAGGCGCTGTTTCTCCAGCTTCTGAGATGTGGTCTGGGCATTTATAATGTCAATCTGTGAAATTTGTTTAGCCAGTATTTCTTGTTGTGTCAAAGTATTTTTCCTTTTACTAGCTACATATGAAATTATTTGGCCTCTTAAAAAGGCTTTCAGTGTTTCCCAAACAATTGAGATGGACACCCCTGGGGTCACATTAAACTCCAAAAACGAGGTTATTTCCGCTGTAATAAACTTAACAAATTTTTCATCTGACAAAAGTAAAGGGTTGAACCTCCAACACTTTTTAATACCTCTACCACCGGGCAACCTCAGGGTCAACACTAATGGGGCATGATCCGAGATTAAAATAGTTTTGTATTCACAAGCTTGCACATACTGGGTGAGATTGCCATCGATGAAAAAATAATCTATCCGGCTGTAGGAGTTATGGACATGCGAGAAAAAAGAGTATTCTTTGTTGTATGGATGTAAAAAGCGCCATACATCAGAAATTCCATATTCCGAAAGAAAGGCTTGCATACAGATAGCTGATTTTGATTGCCTGCTGCCCTGTCTACAGGAGGATCTGTCCAGCACCGGGTCCATACAAAGGTTAAAATCTCCACCCAGTATGAGCAAGTGCGCATTTAGGTCAGGGATCAATGTGATAAGCTGTTGAAAAAACAAAAAATCATCAAAATTGGGTCATATATATTAACCAGTGCAACTTCATGCCACATAGGAAACCAGTAACCACCAAATAACGTCTGTCGGCATCAGACCGTGAGCTAGAGTGCACGAAATGTGTATCTTTACTTATACGAGGGCTGTCAATAAAGTATAGGTCCTTTTTATTTTTTTCACGAGGGCTGTCAATAAAGTATAGGTCCTTTTTATTTTTTTCAAAAACTATATGGATTTCATTCATATGTTTTTACGTCAGAAATGCTTGAACCCTCGTGTGCATGAGTGAGTTTTTCCACGCCTGTCGGTGACGTCATTCGCCTGTGAGCACTCCTTGTGGGAGGAGTCGTCCAGCCCCTCGTCGGAATTCCTTTGTCTGAGAAGTTGCTGAGAGACTGCCGCTTTGTTTGATCAAAATTTTTTCTAAACCTGTGAGACACATCGAAGTGGACACGGTTCGAAAGATTAAGCTGGTTTTCGGTGAAAATTTTAACGGCTGATGAGAGATTTTGAGGTGATACTGTCGCTTTAAGGACTTCCCACGGAACAAGACGTCGCGCAGCGGTCCCAGGCGCCGTCGCCAGCCTGTTTCAAGCTGAAAACCTCCACATTTCAGGCTCTATTGATCCAGGACATCATGAGAGAACAGAGAAGTTTCAGAAGAAGTCGGTTTCTGCATTTTATCCGGATATTCCACTGTTAAAGGAGATTTTTTTAATGAAAGACGAGCGGACGGGTCCGCGCGTCGGGACGCAGCCAGCGCGGTGTGGCGGCACAGGAAAAACACCTCCGTGTTGATAACCATTTGTAAAATCCAGGCGGCTTTTGATGGCTTTCAGTGGAGTGAGTATATGAGAAATTGTTTAACAGCTGGACATGTTCCAACTTGTCCTTAAGGCTTCCAACGGAGGTGTTTTTCCTGTGGCGGAGCATCGCGGCGGCTGCGAGCCGACGCTGCAATCCGCCTGCACGTCTTTCATTAAAAAAAACCTCCTTTAACAGTGGAATATCTGGATAAAATGCTGAAACCGACTTCTTCTGAAACTTCCCTGTTCTCTCACGACGTCCTGGATCAATAGAGCCTGAAATGTGGAGGTTTTCCACTTGAAACAGGCTGACGACGGCGCCTGGGAGTGCTGCACGACGTCTCGCTCCGTGGGAAGTCCTTAAAGCGACAGTATCACCTCAAAATCTCTCATCAGCCGTTAAAACTTTCACTGAAAACCAGCTTAATTTTTCGAACCGTGTCCACTTCGATGTGTCTCACAGGTTTAGAAAAAATTTTGATCAAACAAAGCGCCAGTCTCTCAGCAACTTCTCAGACAAAGGAATTCCGACGAGGGGCTGGACGACTCCTCCCACAAGGAGTGCTCACAGGCGAATGACGTCACCGACAGGCGTGGAAAAAGTCACGCATGCGCACGAGGGTTCAAGCATGTCTGACGTAACATAAGAATGAAATCCATATAGTTTTTGAAAAAAATAAAAAGGACCTATACTTTATTGACAGACCTCGTAATTATGGCCACGCCTCTTGACTTAGCTTGAAAGGTAGATGTGAAATATTGACCACCCCATCCAGTTCTTAATCAAAATTGATCTGAGTTTTTAGGTGAGTTTCCTGGAGAAACGCTATATTAGCTTTTAATTGCTTGAGATGGGTCATGACCTTCTTGCGTTTAATTGGGTGGTTTAAGCCCTTGACATTCCAGCTGATAATATTTAAATTACTCATCAGGTAATTTAAAAAAAGGTGGCATGTTCAGTGCAAGTTTAATAATCAAACAGAATAGAATAGTTATTAACAAGAGAAAGCAGATAATCTCCCTTGGTGACAGCTCAAAAAAACCCTCAAAACCCCCCGAACCCCCAGTGGTGGACCTAGCTGTTAAATGAACGTACAGCACACCTAACCTAACTAGCATACGCCTTCCAGAAAAATCTAACATTCTGCTATAACTTACTCTAACACACACATCCCACATAAAGTGCAAAAAAGAAATAAAAGTAAAGAAGATCCCCTGAACTGTAAGAAATATATATATATATATAAAATAAAGAAAAATAGCTTCAGTAAGCCTTATGGAAAATAGAAATATCTCAAATTAAAAGTTACCTTGTTGTAAGTATGGTATGAGTAGACAGGGCCAAGTTGCATATATAAGAAAGTTACTGTAGCTGACCAGCAGCAAAGCAAGCTTCGACCTGGCTCAACCATGCACATTTCTTTTAAGACAAAGTACTGAGAGATAGATTATGACAAACTGACAGCCCCCTCCATGTACTTCTCTGCCTCTGCAACCGAGCCGAACCACATACGTTTACCGTCCGCTTGAGTAATACGGAGCCTCGCCGGGTAGAGTAGAGCTGGTCTCAGCCCCATGCGGTACAGGGACGACATAACAGTCTTGTACTCCCTCCGCTGACTGACGACCTCAGGGGAATAGTCCTCGTACAGTCTAAAAGTGTGTCCCTCGTAGTCAAACTGCTTCTTGCTGCGAGCCTCACGAATCACCTTCTTGTTTTTAAAGCGGTGAAAACAAAGGATAACATGGCGCGACCTACCGCCAGGCCCCGGCTTAGGGCCCGGTCCGCGGTGAGCACGATCTATTTCTGGTGGAGATGGGAAAACATTTGGGCCAAAAACTTTCTGAAGCATTTCGGCAAAGAAGATGCTAGGTTGTGGCCCTTCAATGTCCTCATCCAGACCAATGATTCTGATATTAGACCTCCTGCTCCGGCCTTCCAAATCCACAACTTTAGCACGTAGCTTCTCATTAGGATCTCGTAGCTTAGCACAGGAAGTTTCCAGCTTATCCAAACGGTGATCCACAGCCACTGCCCCTTCCTCCAGTGATAACAGCCGCACATCGTGGTTGTCGAGAGAGTCTTGAAACCCGTCTAGCTTCCGATGGAGTTTGTCGATAGAGGCATTCAGCTCCGCTAAGAGCGCATTTTTGTTTTCAGCTAGCGCGGCTAACTGAAAACTAAGTCCGCTTTGTTGATAGTACCGTCTCCATCCGTCTTTTCACCCACTTTAGTCGGTTTCGGAGGCATTTTCCAACACTACGCTTCCACAACAGAGCAGAGGGGCACAACTCATGTAAATAGGCTTACAGTGATAGGTAATGGGTCAAGAAGTAAAAGTTATTGTGGGAGGTCGAGTCACACGCGTCTTACTCCATGAGCAGCAAAACCGGAAGCCCTGAGGAAAGCATGTTCAACAGGTGCTGGCTTCATCCTTAAATAGGGGACACCTGATTCACACCTGTTTGTTCCACAAAATTGACGAACTCCCCCTTTTCTACTTTTTTTTTACTAATAGCCCAATTTCATAGCCTTAAGAGTGTGCATATCATGAATGCTTGGTCTTGTTGCATTTGTGAGAATCTACTGAATCTACTGGTACCTTGTTTCCCATGTGACAATAAGAAATATACTCAAAACCCGGATTAATCTTTTTAGTCACATAGCACTACTATTATTCTGAACACTACTGTACAGAGGGACAGAAGGATCATGCTTGTATTGTCCACTGAATAAGAGGGATTAAATATTGGAAATTGCTGTGTTTTATATGGTGTGTGGTCTTAATTTTGTTTTTCCACACGCTCCAGCTGCTCACAGTGGGATCGTTCATGTCTGCCCGACCCTGTGTCCCTCCTGATGTTGGCTTGATGTTTTTGTGTTTCGCTGTGATTCAGCCTAATTCCTACTTATTCATGCCAATATGTGAAGGGGCCCTAAAACATGTCATGAAGAAAAGTATGTGGAACTGTAAATGTGTTTACGTCATGCAGTACTGTGTAGGGATGGGTATCGAGAACCGGTTCCTTTCGGGTATCGTTAAGAAATGATTTGATCCACCAACATTAATAACCTTTTTACTTAAGATTCCCTTATCGGTCCTTCAGAGTGGCCGTTGTTTTGGGGGGTGTTTGTCAGGAAAATTATGATTGCTCTACATTGATTACAGACCCTGCAGCGGGTCTGTAATCAACTTTTCTGCAGCGTGGCTTTGCTTTGAACCTTGAACCAATCGAAGCAGTGATTCGCAGATTGAAGCAGTGCTTCGATTATTGCTTCGTTGATTCATTTTTTCCTTTCGCTTTCCCCCGCTAAAACCCTAAAGAGCATATGGCTGTGAGTATTATTTACCTTTTTTATGTTAAACCGACCTGTTATGGTCTTCTGAAACAGTCGACAGATGTATTTTATAAACTTAAAAATGGGACCGATGCTAACACGTTAGCACGTCTGTGGCATTTTCAATGTTAAAGTTAGCATTAAGCAGTTGCAGCTGTCAAACGTTTGTTGTCGTAAAAGAGTCAAATGTATTACAAATTGTAATATTTTTTAAATTTATTTTTGTTTATATATTAATAATAGCAACCACAACAATAATAGTAATAATAAATAATCTAATGATTATATACAATTTTAGAGAAAGAGACAAAAAGAACCTGAATAAAAACACAACAGAAAATATAAAACCAACTAACAATGAACATACATAAATAAATAAATAAATACATACATACAGAAATAAATGTTTCCTGTGAACACCTAGTGACTCTTACATCTCCACTTCATCCCTGTCTTATTTAAGTTTAATGACAGTTTGTTTCGGTCTCAAACCATATTTTCACTGTGTTAATTTCTTCAGTGATTTCCTCCAGAACTATCTGCCAAGCTAGAAAACTGCTGAATCCTAGTAAGAGTAGAATACTACTGGAATGAATTTGAATAAGGAAAGTTGGGAGGTTTTTTTCCTCACCAAAATGGATGCTGCACTCACTGCAGTTTATTGTCTGGAATAGCCCCAGATTGTATTTCAGAGCTTCTAGAATTCAAACATTTTCGTGCAGGTGGTGTTGGGAGGTAATTTTGGGTTTCAGTTTTTTTTGTTTTTCACCACTTTCATCCCTGAATATGTGAAATCGTGAGTCACTTTTGTGCATATTAAAGTTACTAACTGGGACTCCTGTGTTGTTGCGAGAAAGAAATGAGAATCGTCCTCCGTTCTGTTCACACAGCTCCAAACGCTGTGCGTTTATCTGCCAAGTCAAGTTAGAACAATAGAATCCAGTCGGAATTAATAACTGCAAAGCGAAACACTGTTTTGTTTATTTTTATTTATATCCAGAGATCAAGGATACAGTGACCAATTTCATATTTCTTTACTTTAAGACTCAATGAAATGCATAGAAAACCTGTAAAGCCTACTTTTAGTACAAAATTCACAAGAGCTATCGATAAGGGAATCGATAAGGAATCGGATCGATAAGCAGAATCGATAATGGCATCGATATCGATAAAATCTTATCACTACCCATCCCTAGTACTGTGTGAGTGCTCTGAAAAGGCCATAACCAAGACTACAGCTCACCAACGGTGCCAGAGTAGATAGTAACAGTTGGCTGGTGAGCAGATGCAGATCCCACAGCATTATTCTAATTTAATAAGTCAATGGCAACCGTGCATCATGAAGGGAGAGAAGAGTCCACTGGTTTTCATTCTAACAGATGTCCTCTGCAGGTGATGTCACAGAGTTCTTCCTACTGCAGTGATTGTTTGGAATGGAGTCTTGTAGACAGTTGAAAGTTACTGGCTTTCAGTTACACATTCGTAACTATTTTTGAAAACGGTCATTTTCCACCACTTTATTTACATATACGTAAATTATATGTATAATTAAAGAATTTCTACCCAGATGAAATCACAAAACATGTTAAATGCTGTGAAGAGCATGTCAAAGCAACAGCCTCTCAATCTCTTAATCGACAGCCTCTTCATCTGCTTTGCCAACCAGCATCTGAATTTTGAATCCTTCTGAATGTTCTGTCTCGTCCTTGTTTCAGGTTCCATTCAGGGAGGCCCATGGTCTGTCTGGGAAAGCAGTTGCTAAAGCTGAATCCAAGGATATTCCCCTCAGTCAGCTCACCATGGAAGATCTACACGGCATTAGGTGACAATCTGACATATCAAATTATCTGAAACATAAATGTTTCCAGCAGAATTATGTAATTTCTCACTGCTCTCTCTTAAAAGTGATTTTCCTCTCGCAAATGTTGTCTTCCACTTTATTTAATCAAGAACGGTATGCAACCTTTCTCATGGGATCAGTTTTTCATGTTGCATTCACACAGCTAATCTGCAGAGGCATCCTTTTGGCCTTCCTTGCACACAGAGTATGGTTTTCTTTTTCCTCTGTTTTTTAAACAACCCACACTAGAGCTTTTCCAAACCCCTGGATGTAACTATAATGGCCCTGTGCTTTATTGCCTGAAGCGCCAGATGCAGCATGCACTTCTGTGAGCGACCAATAGTGTGCAAGCTGTTAAGAGATGGCATATACAGTATTTAAGTACTTACGCATTCTGTCATTTTTTTGAGCTGACTTTTCAATCATAAAATAGTGAGTTAATCATTTGCAAATCGTGCAAATGTTGACTAATGACTGAACCCGGCCTGTGCTATGACTGTAAAATATTTTTTGTCAGAACTTAAATGACAGAATCTAGCAGCTTCATTCGTTATTTTACCTTCTGCATTTAACATGTATAGAACACTTTCTGATAAAAATAAATAAATGATATGAAAGGCTTGTGTTTCTTGGTTGGTTGAAATGCTTTTAAGTTCAGAACTCCTGGGTGCAGAAACAAATTTTGGCACACTGTTGGAATCAGGGCATCAAAGCGGTGGTTTTAATGAATAGCACTCAGTGCATACCACTGCCAAGGAAAAATGCTTAAAACTTGGTAACTCCAGGGCACAGAAGAAAAATTTAAGCACAGTGATTAATGCTATAAATGAAGAGGCTTATTTATTCTTTATCAAGGTGACCCCACCCTACGGTCATATTAGCTACAAATGTCAGTGATACGCAGTTGGCTTTGTGGCTTGATGGGCGTTCATGTCTTGTAAATCACTTTAGAGGTGTTATTGGGTTACAAAAACAGCATTTTTAGATTTCGAAGTATTTATTCCTCAACGTTTTACAGCATATATGGGAACTGTATTAGATTTATCTAGAAATAAGTTGTTTTGGAGTGTATTCCTCCATCTTGAATTATTTTGTTTGAGCAAACAAGCAGGTGACATCAAGCTGCCTATTCACTGACTGGCAGTCGCTGTGTTGCTCAGTATTTGCTTAAAATAGACTTCAAGTCTGTTTTGGCCCCACGTGGCTGGCAGCAGAGTGACCTTTGTCTTACCGCTGCAAAATGCCCACTGATCGAAAATTAATGGCAAGTCCTCACTTTGCTTCTGTCGCTTACTGTCACTTGTAACTAATGTGACTGCAGGGTTAGTGTGTGTGTGTGTGTGTGTGTGTGTGTGTGTGTGTGTGTGTGTGTGTGTGTGTGTGTGTGTGTGTGTGTGTGTGTGTGTGTGCGCGCCAAATCCAAATAAACACAATGTTCCTGGTTCAAGGCCACCCACACCCATCCTTCATGTATCAGAGTTGTTTAAGAAAGGGTGTCTGGTGTAAAACATATGCAAGAACAACTTGTAGTTCCATCTCAGATCCCCGGTGGCAACTCCAGTCATATAAGGGGCTAAAAAAAAAATCAGAAATAGTGGTAGATCCCAGATTTTTTTCAATGTTAAAAAAAACCTGCAGAAGAGAATGGGTACAACTCAGCCACATGGGGTGTAATTCAGCAACATGGGGTGTGCAGCCAGTACATTCTGAGTGCCGGTCCCAAGCCCAGATAAATGAGGAGTGTTGCATCAGGAAGGGCATCTGGCGTAAAACAAGCCAACTCAACTATGCAGTGTCGTTAGACAGCATAGGATGGTTGTTTGTAGGATGACTTTAGAGGTAAAGAAGAAGAGAGTGAGAGCTCAACAAAGGATTAGATGGTGGAAGCTGAAGGAAGAAGACTGTGTGAAATTTAGCGAGCAGGTGAGAGAAGCACTGGTTGGAGGGGAAGCAATTTTGGACAACTGGAAAAGTACTGCAGATGTGGTAAGGGAGACAGTTAGGACAGTACTGGGTATGACATCTGGAGAGTGGAAGGAAGACAAGGAGACGTGGTGGTGGAATGAAGAGGTCCAGGAAAGCATAAGGAGAAAGAGGTTGGCGAAAAAGTTTTGGGATAGTCGGAGAGATGAAGAAAGTAGACAGGAGTACAAGGAGATGCGGCGTAAGGCGAGAAGAGAAGTGGCAAAAGGTAAGGGAAAAGCATATTGTGAGCTGTACAAGAAGCTGAATAGTAAGGAAGGAGAAAAGGACTTGTACCGATTGGCCAGACAAAGGGACAGCCATAATAGAAAATAGTGAATAATAATTTAATTTGTACTGCATAACGTTTAGTTTTAATATTTGTAAATACTTACTGCTACTTATGTAGTAATGTTATTTTCTTAAGTTTAATATTGCTTAATTTTATTAAGATATGCATGATGTCACTCTTTGCTGAAGTAAAAACTGTTTGAGTGATGAAGAAGGTCAGAGCGCAGCAGAGCTGGAAAGGATGTGCAGCAGGTTAGGGTGGTAAAAGATGCACATGCTAATGTGCTGACAAGTGAGGAGTGTGTGCTGAGAAGGTGGAAGGAATATTTTGAAGAGCTGATGAATAAAAGAGAAAAGGCTGGATGATGTGGTGAGAGTAAATCAGGAAGTACAAGAGATTAGTAAGGAAGAAGTGAGGGCTGCTATGAAGAGGATGAAGAGTGGAAAGGCGGTTGGTCCAGATGGCATTCCAGTGTGGTAGAGAGGTGAAGAAGAGAGTGCAGGCAGGGTGGAGTGGGTGGAGAAAGGTGGCAGGCGTGATTTGCGACCAAAGAGTATCAGCAGGAGTGAAGGGGAAAGTTTACAAGACAGTAGTGAGACCAGCTATGTTGTACAACTTCGAGACGGTTGCACTAACAAAAATACAGGAGGCGGAGCTGGAGGTGGCAGAGCTGAAGCTGTTGAGATTCTCTTTGGGAGTGACAAAAATGGACAAGATTAGGAATGAACATATCAGAGGGACAGCTCAGGTGAGACAATTTGGAGACAAAGTCAGAGAGGCGAGATTGAGATGGTTTGGACATGTGCAGAGGAGGGACCCAGGGTATATAGGGAGAAGGATGCTGAGGATGGAGCCACCAGGCAGGAGGAGAAGAGGGAGGCCAAAGAGGAGGTTTATGGATGTGCTGAGGGAGGACATGCAGGTGGTTGGTGTGACAGAGGAAGATACAGAGGACAGGGTGAGATGGCAACGATTGATCTGCTGTGGCGACCCCTAACGGGAACAGCCGAAAGACGAAGAAGAAGAAGAGAATGGGTACCAGTTACAGCACATCCAAGTGTTGTTGGAGGTATATGCACTTAGTGCCATTCTAGTCTTATTTCTTACTTGCTATGACAATAGTTAACTGTTTAAACAACAAAATAGTATGTGTTTGTTGGGGTCAGACTAGATGTTTTCTGGAGTTCACTTATTTATTTTTTTTTGGTAATACTTTCCTCTAAAATGAAACAAAAGCCTGTGAATGCACAGCAGCAGTGACCTGATTTAGAAGTTTGTTTTGACACAGTGTTCCTTCTCTTGTCTGTCATGACAGCGCGCATTTTGGAAGTGACGTGTCTTCTGTGTGGGACTACCGCAGCAGCGTGGAACAGTATCAAGCTCTGGGAGGCACTGCAAAGAGCAGCGTCACTGCTCAAGTGGATGCCCTGAGGAAGTGGCTCAAGAAGCAGGAAAACTGACGTCCATGCATCTCATCTTATAATTCTAAATTCTTCAGGTTTGGTGTTTCTTATGTGACTGTCAGGCTGGGGTCAGATAGAGATTACTTATGACAAAGAGCACATGTTGCCTTTAAATGTTGCCTTCTGTAACGTAAGTGTGTTAGTTTTAATGTGACTGCAGGGATGCTTGGATTTATAGAACATGTATTTTTGTGGGAAAAAAGCTCTTAGTAATGAATGATGTAAAGATAAGAGGAATGTGAGCATTAAAAAAACTCTACCCAGACTTTTGGAAGTTTTGGTGTTGGCAGAGTAATTTTCGGCACAGAGGAAGCTGAAGCTGTTTATTTTCCTTTGGACTGAAGAGACCAGCGAGTCTTTAAATACAACATATTGGTTGGTGTCACCTAGTATCATTTAGATGTATTCTCTGACTCCATGTGGCATCTTGAGTCAATGCAGAAACCCAGTAAACTGCTCAGAAACCCTGTGTTTTTGGTTTGGTTTTATTTATTTTTAAATCAAATTTATGTTGTGAAAACAGGAAGCAGAGTCTTGCCAGTGCGACCTCGCAGGCTCATGGTGTTGCTTCCACTCTGCTGTAATCCTGTCAGGATGCATCTGGAGTGTCACGACGTTTAGGCTGTTGTAATTTTTTTCCCACACTTATTTATTGTGGTTTTCCCCACATGTGTAACTGTATATACAATCCCAATTCCAATGAAGTTGGAACGTTGTGTGAAATGCAAATAAAAACAGAATACAATGATTTGCAAATCCTCTTCCTATATTCAAGTGAATAAACCACAAAGTCAAGATATTTAATGTTCAAACTGATAAACTTTGTTTTTGTGCAAATATTTGCTCATTTTGAAATAGATGCCTGCAACACGTTTCAAAAAAGCTGGGACAAAAGACTGAGAAAGCCGATGAATGCTCAAAGAACACCTGTTTGGAACATTCCACAGGTGAACAGGTTAATTGGAAACATGTCATAATTGGGTATAAAAGGAGCATCCCCAAAACGCTCAGCCGTTCACAAGCAAAGATGGGGCGAGGATCACCACTTTGTGAACAACTGCATGAAAATAGTCCAACAGTTTAAGAACAATGTTTCTCAACGTTCAATTGGAAGGAATTCAGGGATTCCATCATCTACAGTCCATAATATAATCAGAAGATTCAGAGAATCTGGAGAACTTTACATGTAAGCGGCAAGGCCGAAAACCAACATTGAATGCCTGTGATCTTCGATCCCTCAGGTGGGACTGCATTAAAAACCGACATCATTGTGTAAAGGATCTTACCGCATGTGCTCAGGAACACTTCAGAAAACCATTGTCAGTTAACACAATTCTTTGCTACATCTACAAGTGCAAGTTAAAACTCTACCATGCAAAGTGAAAGCCATACATCAACAACATCCAGAAACGCCGCCGCCTTCTCTGGGCCCGAGCTCATTTGAAATGGACAGACGCAAAGTGGAAAAGTGTGCTGTGGTCTGATGAGTCCACATTTCAAATTGTTTTTGGAAATCATGGACGTCGTGTCCTCCGGACAAAAGAGGAAGAAGACCATCCAGAATGTTACAAGCGCAAAGTTCAGAAGTCAGCATCTGTGATGGTATGGGGGTGTGTTAGTGCCCATGGCATGGGCAACTTACACATCTGTGGTGGCACCATCAATGCTGAAAGGTACATCCAGGTTTTGGAGCAATACATGCTGCCATCCAAGCGACGTCTTTTTCAGGGACGTCCCTGCTTATTTCAATGCTAAGCCACATTCTGCACGTGTTACAACAGCGTGGCTTCGTAGTAAAATAGTGCGGGTACTAGACTGGCCTGCCTGCAGTCCAGACCTGTTGCCCATTGAAAATGTGTGGCGCATTATGAAGTGCAAAATACGACAACAGAGACCCCGGACTGTTGAACAATTGAAGTCGTACATCAAGCAAGAATGGGAAAGAATTCCACCTACAAAGCTTCAACAATTAATGTCCTCAGTTCCCAAACGCTTATTGAGTGTTGTTAGAAGGAAAGGTGATGTAACACAGTGGTAAATATGCCACTGTCCCAGCTTTTTTGAAATGTGTTGCAGGCATCCATTTCAAAATGAGCAAATATTTGCACAAAAACAATAAAGTTTATCAGTTTGAACATTAAATATCTTGTCTTTGTGGTGTATTCAAATTAATAAAGGTTGAAGAGGATTTGCAAATCTTTGTATTCTGTTGTTATTTACATTTTACACAACATCCCTACTTCACTGGAATTGGGGTTCTATGTATGCACAAATACCAACTCCACCAACCAGTTCCACTATTATGTTTTCTGGACTACATGTTGGTTCAGTTTATTAGTGCCAAGAATTTGGCACTAATAATTTGCCCCCCACCCCCCTTGCCCCACACCCAGTATGTTGCATAAGGTGCTGTGGACTGATGAAACTAAAATTGAGTTATTTGGACATAATGGGCTGTATGCATGGCTGAAAAAGTACACAGCATTCCAAGAAAAACACTTGCTACCTACAGTAAAATTTGGAGGTGGTTCCATCATGCTGTGGGGCTGTGTGGCCAGTGCAGGTCCTGTGACTCTTGTTAAAGTTCACGGTCACATGGATTCCAGTCAGTATCAGCAGATTCTTGAGAACAATGTTCATGAATCAGTTACAAAATTGAAGTTGCCCCGGGGATGGATCTTTCAACAAGAGAACGACCCTAAACACTGCTCAAAATCTACTAAGGCATTCATGCAGAGAAATAAGTACAACATTCTGGAATGGTCATCTCAGTTCCCAGACCTGATTTATTGTTGAAAATCTGTGGTGTGATTTTAAGTGGGCTGTCCATGCTCGGAAAACAACAATCCTGAGATGTTGTGTAAAGAAGAATGGTCCAAAATATCTTCATCCAGAAATCCAGACTCTCATTGGAAGCTATAGGAAGCATTTAGAGGCTGTTAATTCTGCAAAAGGAGGATGTACTAAATATTGATGTATTTTTTTCTGTTGGGGGTGCCCAAATTTATGCACCTGCCTAATTTTGTTTAAAGAATTTTTGCACACTTTCTGTAAATCCTATAAACTTAATTTCACTTCTCAAATATCACTGTGTTTGTCTGCTATATTTAACTGAAATTTCTGATCCAAACCACCAATGATTTATGAAGGAAAATCATGGAAATCATCAGGGGTGCCCAAACTTTTACATACAACTGTAAATGAGTAATAAAATGCACAGTTGGCTTGTTGATGTAATGTTTGACTGGACAACCAGTTTTATCCACAAAAAGTTTATAATTAACCAAATTCTTGTGTAAAAGGGGGTCACGGTTGAACAGTGGGGTTTTATTTGCACAGCAGTGTATAAAGCAGATCAGGAAAGATAACATTGTACCACAGCATTTTGTTATTTTGTAACACACACCTCTATTCTTCGAACAGACAGATGATTCTACAGTAACAAATTTACAAACAACTAGAAGCACTCAGAGAGTGCAACCCTCCGCCAAGGCCATGGGGTCACTGACACCATAACATCTACACGCCGTGGAATCATTGAACCTAAAAAAGTCTAACAATGGTGTTTGCTCAGTAGTAAAAAAAAGTTTCATCTGCTGTGACTGGATAGCATGTATCCTTAGCGCTTGGCATCACAGTTTATTGCAACTTGCACCTTTCCCAGAAGCTACTGTCATCTGAGCACTGATATTGATATTGCATGTGCTCATAGACAAAAACAAATAAGACACAAAATTCAATTTCTTATTCACCTAACTGCAAATATATGAATTTTTTTTAACATTTATGAAACACTTCTCTAAACAAGGCCATAGGGTCACTGACCCTAAAGAGATTCCCTCTTTGGCACAGTGATATATTCAACAATTCAGTGTTACAACCAAAACTATGATACATACACTTTTCTTTCCTTTATATTTGACATCCTTGACCATGAAAACATACCACTAGAACTTGGAATCACTTTTATGTCTTTATTAGTTCAAAAGTTATTGTATAAAAATGATTTTTCAGTAATGGCGGTTTTCTTCTGGATCTAGCTCCATAACATTTGAAGCTACATCCAATCTGATGACACCTTACTGAATCAGTACAGATTCAGCTACAGTTTGGTGTTAGTTGTGCATCTCTAGCTTCATTTGTCACCTCACACTGACACATTTTCTATTTTCCCTATACTTTTGCATATTCTGGATCACCAAATCTGGAATCCGGATCCGATCATCACCAAACTTTGTTGTTTGATAGAACATTTGACTATGTTACACCCTAATTTTTTTTTCAACCCTTTCTGCCTTGTTTTTTGTGGAGTTAGAAACTACAATGTCAAAATTCCCCCTATCCCGCAATGGTGAAGAATCCTTTAAAAAAATTCCTGGATCCGGATCGTGATCCGGATCACCACTAAAATTTAATCACTTGTTCTTCTTTTCATTTCCAACCAATCCACAAAATTTCATCAAAATCCGTTCAAAACCTTTTGAGTTATCCTGCTGACAAACAAACAAACGCGACCGAAAATATAACCTCCTTGGCGGAGGTAACAAACTTAATGGTCAGCTGAAATATGGCTAGATTTTGCTCTCATTATAATTGTAATTGTGTTGTTATAGAAGTGTCCAGAACAGTACACAATGAATGAGAAACAACCAGCTAATCAGTTTTCCTGAGACCTCCAACTCAACACTTTTCCCTTTTGGAAAACATAGCAAAGCTAGTGATACATAAAGGGGAAAAATACAGTGAAAACTTTGTTACAGTGTGTGGGATTTAGTGTCACCTTGTGGTGAGCTTGCAGAATGCATTATGCTGTTGCCAGTCATGATTGTGTTTGTTTTTACTTCTTTGGCAACAGGGATTCATGCTCTCTTGCTTTATGTGACGATCAGTATGTGTAATTATTATTATTTTTCCATTTCACAAAAATCAGTCGATGGCATTTAGCGGAGCAACCTGATTGCGCTTTTCTCCTTCAGCCACACTGTAAAAACTTAAATAATTATTTTGAGCTACTGTATTAACATAATGTTGCAACAAGGACATTATTCCATTGTTACTGTAATTTATACACCAATGAACAGATGGTCATGACTTCTGTATTCCAATTCTACTAAGAAACACCCTTAAATCCTACACACTAACTTTAAAATGACACTTTTTTTTAATAAATCATTTACATTTTAACAAAATAATACAGTTGAGCTAAGCTACATTGGATGCCAAAGTATATATGTCAGCATGTTGCACAACAAAGCTATATATATATATATATATATATATATATATATATATATATATATATATATATATATAAAACTCAACAATAACTTTCCATATATGGGGAGAGTGCATACTGTATGTAATAAATGAAGGTGGATATTTGTTGTATCTTCATCTTAATGACCAATGTTTTGTCTACCTGAGGGTGTTTTTTTTTGGGGGGGGGGGGGTGGCTACTGTTTACAGTTTCATACTTGTACCATGTTAACCTTTTGTTCACCCATGTCAAGTCACTATATCAGATTCACTGTCCTGAGTGATGACAAAATGCCAAACAAGAAGTGGATCAGAGTCGACACAACTGCACCCGCCTCGGACCGGTACACAACTCTGCCATCCAAAGGCTGCGTAGGCCGGAAGATGTCCGTCATGGGTTGTCCCGTCCAAAATCGGCACTGTTGAGTTATTGCCACCAACTGGTGTGGAGAGGAAAGATTCAAAAGACTAGAAGGCAGGATTATACAAAGACAACGGGTTAAAATGGGAAAACCAGGAGACACAAAATCTCTAAGCACAGTGGTCAGTGATCATCAGTATTTACACAACGTATATCTGATATGCAAGTAGTTAAAAATCACAGCTGGACATTTTCAGATCTGATTTGGAAGAAGTAAAGTGATATATAGACTCTGAGAGCCTTTAGTGTCGCTGCTTATCTCCAGATTCTGTAGTGTGAAGTGAGCGAGCATCTACGTCTCCCCCTGGATGGTACCAGTCTGATGCAGGTTACTTACCCAGTCAGAGTTGCTTACCGTTTACAACTGGATGGATTGAGACTATGCATATTAAGTGTCTTGTCAAGGACACATGTAGCACAAATGGGATTCAAACCCAGATGTACATATTGGCAGGCCAGGCCCATACCACCACTACAGGTGTTTTCTTGAAAAATTCTCTTATGTGTGGTTGTGAAGAATTGCCCATTTTTATAAAAAACAAATATTTTTGGGATGTCACTAGTCAACTATAGGTTTTTAACCTATTTTGTAACAGGTGTTTTTTTTTTAAATTTAGTAAAATTAACTTCGAGCAGGTAGCTCAGTGTTTAAGCAGTTGTACTACTAATATGTCTGCCTCGGTTTGATTCCCAGTCATGCAACCTGTCTGCCTGTGTCCATGGACAAGTCCACTCGCTGTAAATGGGTACCGGCCTTGACGGGGGAAATAACCTGTGTCAGACTGCTGTCCTGTCCGGGGGACATTGTAGAGTCTTACTTGCTGCACATAATACAAATTACGAATAAGCACCAATGAGTCTCAAAGCCTGTATAGGACAGTTTCCTTTGGTTTAGATAGAAATGTGACATGAGTTTAATAACCAGTTACAAATGAAATGTAAATTAATTTTTAATGTAAATGTTTCGTTGGTTAATAAGAAGGAGGGTCTTTAACTGATTATAATTATAGCTGGACACAATCCAACCACTAGGGACAATGGGCAGCTCCAATCCAGGGACCACCTCCAGTTGTGAAGATGCTGCCTAGGCCAAAGGCCCACAAAGAAGCAGACCTTAATGTCCATGTTTTTGTTTGCTAGAGGAAACCACCATCATTAAATGCAATTATTGAAAATAATTGTACGTGTACGGAGTATTCATCAACTAAGGCATTTGTTGTTGGTTCCCTCAGTTGTCCTGCCTGGTTGTGGACATCTGAGGCATAATCAGCTCAGCAGTGTAGCTTTGGAAGCTCCCCTTCATACTGAAGTGTAGTACAATATCCTCAAACTATATGCTTCAGTCCCAATGAGTTATTTTTGTTGCGTAATGGGGGTTTTAGCCGAAATGGTAGCAAAAACACTTGAATAAACTGTTGCTGTCCCCATTTAAGGTCACATGTGGATCATTAGGTCATACAGCAGTCCTGTCACTAGAGTCACTTGGAACATTTTGGAGTTACTGTGAAACTTTAAAAATGTTAAAAGCAAGAGCAATTCATAGATTTTAATCTCAGCATGTGCTGTATCTCTTTGACCACTGAAAACCCCCCAAAAACCTGTTCAAATGTTGGAATGTCATCTACAGATGTGTAACACAAAGAAAAAACAATGTGAAAATGGAGAAGCAATGCTGCCATCTTCAGGACATGAGGGCTCACTTTAATGGTTTGAGTAATAAACTGGAAGGCGATGCTCTAGCGAATGCAAAGCCCACAGCCAAAATCTGCATCAGTGGAAAAAGTACATTGTTCTTAATCACAACAGCCTGAGTCTTCTTACCTTTATTTAACCAGGAAAAGAGTCTCATTGAGATTAAAAATCTCTTTTACAAGAGCGTCCTGGCCAAGACAGGCAGCAAGGTTACGTGTCAATTTCAGCATTCCACCACACATACAGAATAAACAAATTACCAGCCAATGGAAAAGTTTCAGTATAAAAGTTCAAAAACAACACATTTTTACAATATAAAGAGTCTGACCTTGGGTGTATTGGAGGTGACTTGTGACGGAATTTTTCCAGGGACATATTTTGATATACCACCTGGTAAGAGTGAGTTTCTAAATCGCTTTAGTAGCTGCTGATTACTTGACTGTGTGAATCTGCCCGGAAGCCAAAATACCCATGTGTTACCATTTAGCCATGAAATGATCAAAGCTTGAGTGACCTTGGTTATAAACTTCAAGGTCAAATACAAACATATATTTTGAAAGTCCACCTATGACTTCCTGTTCATGTCTAGCAGTAACCATGGGTAAAAAATTCATTCATCCATTTTCTTATGCTTTATCCGGAGTCGGGTCGCGGGGGCAGCAGCTCAAGCAAAGCCGCCCAGACCTCCCGATCCACACACACCTCCCCCAGCAGATCCGGGGGAACCCTGAGGCGTTCCCAAGCCAGCCGAGAGACGTAGTCCCTCCAGCGTGTTCCGGGTCTTTCCCGGGGCCTCCTCCCAATGGGACGTGCCCGGAACACCTTTCCAGCGAGGCATCCAGGGGGCATCCGGAAAAGATGCCCGAGCCACCTCAACTGGCTCCTTTCGACGTGGAGGAGCAGCGGCTCGACTCCGAGCTCCTCACCCTATCTCTAAGGGAGTGCCCAGCCACCCTGCGGAGGAAACTCATCTCGGCCGCTTGTACACATGATCTCGTTCTTTCGGTCATGAGCCAAATCTCATGACCATAGGTGAGGGTCGGAATGTAGATCAATCAGTAAATCGAGAGCTTTGCCACCCTGCTCAGCTCTCTCTTCACCACGACGGTCCGATACAGTGACCACATCACTGCAGATGCTGCACCGATCCGTCTGTCGATCTCACACTCCATCCTTCCCTCGCTCGTGAACAAGACCCCGAGATACTTAAACTCCTCCACTTGAGGCAACGACACGCCACCGACCTGAAGGGGGCAAGGCATCTTTTTCCGGTCGAGAACCATGGCCTCAGGTTTGGAGGTGCTGATTTTCATCCTGGACGCTTCACACTCGGCTGCAAACCACCCCAGTGCACGCTGAAGGTCCTGATTTGACGAAGCCAACAGAACCGCATCGTCCGCAAACAGCAGAGATGAGATTCTGTGGTTCCCAAACCAGACCCCCTCTACACCCTGGCTGCGCCTAGAAATTTTGTACATAAAGGTAATGAACAGAACCGGTGACAAAGGGCAGCCCTGGCGGAGGCCAATGTGCACTGGAAATAGGTTTGACTTACTACCGGCAATGCAAACCAAGCTCCTACTGTAGTCGTACAGGGACCGGATAGCCCTTAGCAAAGGACCCCGGACCCCGTACTCCCAGAGCACCCACACAGGGTGCCCTGAGAGACACAGTCAAACGCCTTCTCCAGATCCACAAAGCACATGTGGACTAGTTGGGCAAACTCCTATGAACCCTCGAGTACCCGATGGAGGGTGTAGAGCTGGTCCAGTGTGCTGTGACCAGGACGAAAACCAGACTGCTCCTCCTGAATCCGAGGTTCGACTATCGGTTGAACTCTCCTCTCCAGTACTCTGGAATAGACCTTACTGGGGAGGCTGAGGAGTGTGATCCCCCTGTAGTTGGAACACATCCACCAGTCCCCCTTCTTAAACAGAGGGACCACCACCCTGGTCTGCCAATCCAGAGGCACTGTCCCCGACCGCCACGTGATGTTGCAGAGGCGTGTCAACCAAGACAGTCCCACAACATCCAGAGACTTAATGTACTCAGGCCTTGCCACCGAGGAGCTTTCTGACCACCTCTGTGACTTTGACCTGGGTGATGGATGAGTCCCCAGTCTCTGCTTCCTCTTCGGAAGATGTGACAATGGGATTGAGGAGATCCTCAAAGTAATCCTTTCACCGCCCGACAACATCCCCAGTCAGGGTCAACAGTCAGATGACCCTGAATGGGTAAAAAATGTCTCAGCGTATTGACTTCCTTCAGGGAAAAAATTTGATCCTACACTGTGACTTTGACCTTTGACCTCACAACTTGAAAAATTAATAGTTTCCACAGTTGTGTGTGAATTACAGTGGGGCCAAAAAGTATTTAGTCAGCTCCTTATTGTGCAAGATCTCCTACTTAGGAAGATGAGAGAGGTCTGTAATTTTCATCATAGGTACACTTCAACTATGAGAGACAAAATGAGAAAATCACATTGTAGGATTTTTTTAAAGAATTTATTTGTAAATTACGGTGGAAAATAAGAATTTGGTCACCCACAAACAAGCAAGATTTCTGGCTCTCACAGACCTGTAACTTCTTCTTTAAGAAGCTCTTCTGTCCTCCACCTGTTACCTGTATTAATGGCACCTGTTTGAACTCGTTATTTGTATAAAAGACACGTATCCACAGCCTCAAACAGTCAGACTCCAAACTCAAACATGGCCAAGACCAAAGAGCTGTCAAAGGACACCAGGAAGAAAATTGTAGCTGTGCACCAGGCTGGGAAGAGTGAATCTACAATAGATAAGCAGGTTGGTGTGAATAAATCAACTGTGGGAGCAACTGTAAGAAAATGGAAGACATAAAAGACCACTGATAATCTCCCTTGATCTGGGGCTCGATGCAAGATGTCATCCTGTGGGGTCAAAATGATCATGAGAACGGTGAGCAAAAATCCCAGAACTACACGGAGGGACCTGATGAATGACCTGCAGTGAGCTGGGACCAAAGTAACAAAGGCTGCACACGATGCAGAGAGGGACTGAAATCGTGCAGTGCCAGGCGTGTCCCCCTGCTTAAGCCAGTACATGTTCAGACCCATCTGAAGTTTGCCAGAGGGCATGTGGATGATCCAGAAGAGGACTGGGAGAATATCATGTGGTCAGATGAAACCAAAGTAGAACTTTTTTGTAAAAACTCAACTCGCCGTGTTTGGAGGAAGAAGAATGCTGAGTTGCATTCCAAGAACACCATACCTACTGTGAAGCATGGGGGTGGAAACATCATGCTTCGGGGCTGTTTTTCTGCAAAAGGGACAGGACGACTGATCCGTGTACTGATCTGTGTTAAGGGAAGAATGAACGGGGCCATGTATTGTGAGATTTTAAGACAAAACCTCCTTCCATCAGTGAGAGCATTGAAAATGCAATTTGGCTGGGTCTTCCAGCACGACAGTGATCCAAAACACACCGTTCAGGCAATGAAGGAGTGGCTCAGTAAAAAGCATTTCAAGGCCCTGGAGTGGCCAAGCCAGTCTCCAGACCTCAACCCCATAGAAAACTTGTTGAGGGAGTTGGAAGTCCGTGTTGCCCAGCGACAGCCCCAAAACATCACTGCTCTAGAGGAGATCTGCATGGAGGAATGGGCCAAAATACCAGCTACAGTGGGTGCAAACCTGGTGAAGACTTAAAGGAAACGTTTGACCTCTCTGTCATTGCCAACAAAGATTATGTTACAAAGTATTGAGTTGAATTTTTGTTATTGAACAAATACTTATTTTCCACCATAATTTACCAATAAATTCTTTAAAAATCCTACAATGTGATTTCCTGGATTTTTTTCCTCATTTTGTCTCTCATAGTTGAAGTCTAGCCATGATGAAAATTACAGACCTCTCTCAACTTTCTAAGTAGGAGAACTTGCACAATCAGGGACTGACTAAATACTTTTTGACCCCACTGTGTGTGTGTGTATGTATATATATATATATATATATATATATATATATATATATATATATATATATATATATATATATATATATATATATATATATATTAAATGATACATCAAACAATGTCGGCAAACTTTGGTGCTTTTACTATAAAACACAATTGTACTGACACTTTTCACATATCTACCCCATTAAATGTCTTTTGTAAGAATGATGTTTCATGATCATCCAGTGGAATTTCACACAGTTGTAGACTCAATGCCCAGGTGCACTGAAACTGCTCTGGTTTCACGTTGTGAATAATACCTTACTTTATTACCTCACTTTATCTTGGTTTTTCCTTTAATCTGTCACCCGCCTCTATACTCTGACCGCCAAATTTAAATCTTTGCTGCTGTTTGCACACCTGACGGCTACTGATGGGCAGCGTCTTGTGGAACACCGTCCAGGCCACTGCCTGTTCACATCCCGGTGTTGTCATGGAGCCCACATAGCGATAGTAACCATGGAGGTCCTTCGCAGGTGGGATAAGGTCACTGAGGCGGAAATTTGGGATCACGGTGGTGCTACCTTAAGACAAAAAAAAAAAACAAATGTGTTACATACATAACATCTTATTCTGCCACCTATTGTGTTCATATTTTAGCACTTGAGCGGTCACCGTTATTTTGTACATGGCCCAAAGCAGATATTACTGCATCCATGTGAGGATGGTCATCTGTAGTTTCCTGTGAGAAGGACACAGTCACCTCCGATGAATGGTTTTTGCAGTAATGATATTAGACTTGTATTTGGTGTATACATCACAGCATAGTACCTCGAACAGGAAGGCCAGCAGAGCAATTCCTGCCATATCGTGTTCCGCCTCCGCAAGGGAACCATATGGCTCCTTAAAGTGAACGATGTGCATCTGGGTCGAGGAAGTCCAAAACGTGTTGCAGTAATGCATTTTATATGTCATTAAAAAGTGTAAAACAATCAGACATGTTTTGTTAAACCCCTTGAATTAAAGCTAAAAGTCTACACTAAAGGTAGATTTTGTTTTTTTTTTCATTTTAATTCCATTGTGGCAGTCTACAGAGGCAACAACAAAAACAAACCCACCCACGTCACTGTCCATTCCAAATACTTATGATGCTAAACACATAGGAACAAACTATCCTGTGATGTACCTCCATGGGGAATCGCTCTCCATCGATCGTGTGCTCTGATCCTGGTTTGCCATCTCCTCCCCAGTGGAAGTGGAACTGAGCGGCCCGATAGCGACCCGCCAGAGCTCCTCCGGTTAGTTGGACCGACTGCGGCAGAGAAAAGTGAGCTGCAAGAAAGATGAACCACAACATGATTTTGTCTAATATGTGTGGCAAAATAAATAATATCTCAAAGAAATGCAATGCCAGTGTGAAGCAAGATGTGATTTCATAAAGAACAAATGACCCTCATTGTTTTACTGATTTCTTGGCTGACTGTTACCAGAGTGTCCTTTGTTTTCCGCTGTAATGTTGATCCTGCTGGTGTGACCAATGAAGTTGAAGGGTAGCAGTGCACTGTTGACGTGCACTTTGCTGGTTGCAATGTTGATCGGTGACTGGCGTAATCCTCCGCATCTTGGAAACTGGGCTGGCCAGCGACTGGGGTCTAGACAACATAAGTAGGAACAGCATCGTTACAGCTTAGGCTTTGCACATGTCTTGATATTCATTATGTTGCACAGATGATATAAGGCTCAGGGCTCTAAGGGCTCAGAATTGTTTAGTTCAAATGATTTTTCATTGTTTCTTTGGCCTGCAGTGTTATGATCTGTTTTTACACACATACCATATTTTCTGGACTATAAGAAGAATAAAAAAAATACTTGTTTGATCCTGTGATTTATATTTTGAAGCCACTTATATATGGAAAAAATACTGCATTATCATCTATGGCCACAAGATGGCAATATCTACATGTGACATATACAGACTGTATATACTGGATAAACCCTTTGTGATGCCACCACAGGTTTTCAGAAGAGTGGTTTTGAAGCTCATGTAGTTGTGGGTGTGACTGTATTTGCACTGCTTACTCTGCCTAATTCCCAACCAACCCATCAATTGATAAAGAGGTGGAGCGTGAGCGTATCTGTGCCTGACATGGGCAGGATCATTGAATCCTGAACGCGCCCCCCATCTCAGAGTTACCAAACATGTTGAAGCTAACAGGCTAAGATTGGTTTGGGTATTTTGTTAATATATTCTTGTGTATTGGTCAGTGATTTTCATAAAGGATGGCTTTGGTGCAGGCATAACAAACTGTGATCTGCTTATTGCCTGAATAACTGTGGAATAATTTCAATTTATTTTCATTTATATAGTGCCAAATCACAACAAAGTTTCCTCAAGGCGCAATGGAGCTAACTTAACAAATCTACCGATACCTGCTAACATACAATAAAATAACACAAAAATGTCACTGCACAGACATACTGGAGCGCAGACATCTTAGATTCTCTGTAAGCACAATTAACCACAGTGCAAGCCATATTATCTCAGATATTTGTAGTAAAATACTCAGAGAGGACAGACATGGTAGATCTACATTAGCTAGCAACAGCTGCTGACTGGGCTTTGGACTTGGCTCACCGGCATATGCTACCTGTCAAT
This sequence comes from Thalassophryne amazonica, assembly GCF_902500255.1. Taxonomy (NCBI): domain Eukaryota; kingdom Metazoa; phylum Chordata; class Actinopteri; order Batrachoidiformes; family Batrachoididae; genus Thalassophryne; species Thalassophryne amazonica. The sequence goes on from NC_047111.1 coordinate 59,344,581, forward strand.
CAATGTGACCACACCCCTATTATGTATACCTTTATGGCTTAAAATATCTTGTGAATTATATGTCAATCATGTCTTGTACATTTGTCATGATGGGGAAACTAGCTATACAAACCAAAATCTTTTTTTGTACGATGCTGTAAACATAAAAAGGCAGAAACCATAAATGTGGTTCAAATGTTCTTACAGTACTGTTACATCTACTTAAGTATAGTGTGGCATACTTTTCCCCTGCAGATAAGTGAATGTCTCCACAAGTTCAACTTTTTCACCACATACAGATACACTTGTTATGGCCAAAGTCACTGAAAGTCTGAGTCTTAGTCTTGATCCAGAACAATCACAAACCCAGACACTCCGACTTGTCTCTCAGCATCTCAAGTGCTGCAGTCGACCTACTCTCCTTGGCTTTTGAGACCTGACAGGATCAGGCATACACAGTCCAGAATGACTAGGCAGGATTTTATTTTTTGTATAGTGGGAACATAGTACAGAAGCTTGAATCTTCGACTGGACTGGGTTGCTTGACACGAGGACGTTTCGCTTCAAATCGCAGAAGCTTCCTCAGCTAAAATTCTTGCTCTGGTGACTTCTGTCTTGACTCTTGTAGAGAAGAATAATCAAGAAGTCACAAAAGCTGGAGTTTTAAACCTAACCAGACCCCTCCTACCGAGAGGCAGACTGTTATAGGCTAGTGACTAAACAATAGCTCTAATTAGCACCTATTGTGCTCTAGTTAGCACCCTCCTAATGACAGGGCTGTCCCTCTCCTGATGGCTCCCTTGATGACTCTGCTGATGACGTGAATGACTCATTACCATAAACAAAAGACTGAAACTGCTTTGACCTGAGTACCCCATTGTAAACAGGGGATAAAGCGTGTCTCAGACCCCCTCCCCGGTTAAGGCTGGGTTTCAAACGTTTCACAAAGAATGCCTCCTTGACCCCTCTCTCAAACCATTTCTTCTCTCTGGCTAATATTTTAACTTCCTTGTCCTCAAACGTGTGGTTAGTGTCTTTAAGGTGGAGATGAACTGCAGACTGAGGTCCACTGGCGCCCTCTCTGCGGTGCTGGTATAGCCTTTTGTGTAAAGGTTGCTTAGTCTCACCTATGCAGTGTTCGTTACAGTTTTCCTGACATCTGATAGAATACACTACATTGCTCTGTTTGTAACTAGGGATCCTGTCCTTAGGGTGAACTAATTTCTGTCTCAAGGTGTTAACTGGTTTAAAGTAAACTGGGATTTTGTGCTATCTGAAGATCCTCTGTAGTTTTTCCCCTACTCCTGCTAAATAAGGGAGAGACACTCCTTTTCTTCTTGTCTCCGTCTCCTGTCTATCTGGTCTCTTTGTTCTCTGGGACTTCTGCACTTTGTCCAGGGACCATCGTGGGTACCCACATACTGTCAGAGCGATATATTAAGCCAGTCTCAGGGAGACAGATTTGGTCCTTGTTTTTGTTTTCTTACCTCTGCAGGTGTCGTCACAGGAGTACTGAGTCTGGTAGCACCACTGAGCTGTGGAGGAAGCACAACGCTCAGGTCAAGCCCAAATACAATACAGTTCATCAGTGAACCAAAGCAGCTGTGACTAGTTAATAAATTTATATTTATATCTTGTCATGTTCATACTCTATTAGCCAGAGTCATTTTTCACAGTCTGAGTTGATAAGATGCATTACGATGTTGTGGGAAGTTCATCCTTAGTCAGAACAAACCATGTCTGAGTTCATCCGTCTCTCTAACATGATGCACGCTGGCACAGAGTGGTAAGAGCTGTTTATGCTGGCGGATCATGATTCATTATACCTGTGATTGTGCATCATCTACTTGTGAAACCTTTCACACCTTTGGGGAGCTGGTGGCTTGTGACCAGAGCATCCTCAACTCTATTCTCCCATTAGACGGGGGGGAGGGGGAATAATCACAGGTGTTCCTAATCCAGGGCCTTGTTACCCAAGTTGCTTGCTCAGTGTAGTTGGGCACTTTATGTGGTAGCATTGTGACATCAGTGTGAGCGATTGAACATGAAGCATCATTGTAAAAGCACTTGGAGCATCTGAGTCAGATGTGAATGCCCTACAGAAATTCAGTCACCATTTCAGCTCGCTCTGTTGTCAGTAGACTGACCAATGATCTGGGAACCAGCTGCCACCAGGACGCCGATTAATTCCATAAAGATCAGAGCATCATCCACAAAATCAAATCAGTGAACCTTTCCTCTCCATCAAAGGCACCCAAGTTGCTGATTGCCACAACTCTACCCAGTCTAGTTCTCAGACTAGGAGCCAGAACACATCCACAATGCACAGTACTCGCAGAGTGAAGGTGCAGTCAGTGGTGGACTTTTTGGATATGAATCTAGAAATCTCTGATCACTGCTTAACAAGCATCTGACACTGGATCCTGCTAACAGTGAGCCTGCAGTGGAACACCCTTGTAGCTGTTGTAATCCAGGTAGGTGTCAAATCAAACCCCTCGTCCGCTTCATGTCATCTGTGTAACGGATCAAGTAGGGGATTGCCTGTTGGGCTGAAATACTGTGTAGAACCCTGTGTGCCTGTGGTCGCTACAGTAGCCATGAAGGCCCAACAGAGACTCTGAACATAAGTAACAGGGCTCTGGTGAAACAAGAAGTCCTCAATGGTGGCTCAGGCAGAAGAGGCGATGGCTTGTAACCCAACAGCTGTGATCATCTGGGATTTCCCAGCCATCAGATCAGTCTGTCAAGGACCGTGTGTTTATCTGCGTGCACCAACATTCCCACATTAAATAAAACACAGGCACAGGTGTCTCTAAATCGACCGTGACCAAGAGACAATCTTCCTTGACACTGACTGCCATGGCCATGTAATCCAGGTTCCATTCAGGGACAAGTCCTTTTCTTCCAGTCTGTTGGATGATACCTGTTTGGTATCGATGGAATCGACATCTTCTTAACACCAAGAGAACAGCATATGCCCCCTGTGTGAAGAAATTCAACCCTGACACCATAAATCCTTGCACTCTTATGAAACATAAGAGCTGCAGCAGATATGCAGAGGAGTTACACAGCTTACTATGTGCAACCTTTCATCAAACCGATATATGTATGTCCCCATGGATATTAAAGTCTGTCACTACAAGTACCCTACAGACACTGCAGTGATGCCTTCTGACAAAGCACAAACATTTATCAGCTCTCTAAGCTACAACTTGTTCCTTTGACTGTTGAACGCATAGTTCACAGATGTGTGACATGTCCTAAAAGGTTTTTTTTTTACAGCAGTGGCTGTTCAACGTACACAGACATACTGTAGTATAGTATATCAACCATGTTTAAATGTAAAATATCGATAATAATAAAAACAGAATTACAGATAAGTGAGGTTTCTGTTGCTCAAAAGTAATTTTGATTATATTTAACATTATATTTAACTCAGGCAGCATGGTGGCTTAGTGGTTAGCACTGTTGCCGCACAACAAGAAGGTGGTGGGATTGGTTCCCATTCTGAGCCTTTCTGTGTGGAGTTTGCATGTTCTTTGAATTCTGAAATTCAAGGACTTAGTTGACTGTATTACAATACAAAGCATGCATAAAGAAAAAACAAAACAAAAACAAACTTCTACCTCAACATGTCCAAAATTTGTTTAAAATGAAGGACTCCAGTTATAATTTGAGAGGAACATTATTATTTGATAAATTAAAGACTCGAACTGCTGCAAAAAAAACAAAAAAAAAAACAAAACAAAAACACTGTTTCTGTAACAGGTATAAACATCTGAAACATTTGTCCTGAACATAATAAATTATGTGGTCCTCTAGTCAACCTTAAAATACTATAAAAATAATATAATCTCTCGTTATAGTATGGACAATTAAGTTTATTGATTTGGTATTATTTCCTTTGGATTGTGCACTATTATTTAGTTTGTCATGATGAGAAAATTCAGTTCACTGATTAATCTCAAATCTGTGTGCGTTGTTCCTTTTGTATTTGTTGTTATGAGTATATATATATATATATATATGTATATATAGTAAAAGGGGTGGGTGTATATAAGCTTTTGCTTCTGCCTACACCCTTTCGGTCACATGTGCTACTGTAATTTTTTTTTTTTTTTTTTGATAAGGAGTTTTGTGTGCTGAATAAATCATTCATTCATTCATTCTCCCCGTGTTTGCGTGGGTTCCCTCCAGGTACTCTGGCTTCCTCCCACATCCAAAGATATGCAGGTTAGGTGAAATGAAAACTTTAAAATTGTCCGTAGGTGTGTGTGTGTGTGTGTGTGTGTGTGTGTGGGTGTGAATGTGTTTGTTTGTCTATACGTGACCCTGCGACAGACTGACGTCCTGTCCAGGGTGAACCCCGTCTCGCTCCCTATGACTGCTGGGATAGGCTCCAGTGATCTTAAATTGGAGTAAGTGGTTGAAGATGTGTGTGTGTGTGTGTGTGTGTGTTATTGCACTCACTGGCTCTGAATACCTTCCATCCTATGCTTACTGTCCCACCAAAACCTGCTGATAAAGTCATTTAGTTTTAGATTCCCTTATTGTGTTGCTGATGTGAATAAACCTCCAGTGTCTGAGTCAGCGATGGGAATGAAAGGTGCTGCAGAGAACCATTTAGCCAAAACAGGAATACAGATTAACCCTACCTCATCCAACAATGCCGTGCTTTGAAAGGGGACAAACGTTCTCACCATCTGAGAACAATGCACAAGTGAAAAATAGTTTTTCTCCACCTGGGTCACACACCTTCGTATTTGTATAACACAACAGCACACAATACACTGTATTTTCCCGTGATATAACATACAAACAGACAGATTCATTATAGAGTGTAAATCTTTTCAGGCTTACATCATAATTCGCGTTAAAATTCCAGCTGTACTTAACACATTAAATTCACCAACAAAAAGGAATATTTAAATCATAAATGACATTCGTACTAAACTTGAGTTTATATTTAACACTGTCAATGTGCATCTGCCAGATAATTTTGTGCAAATGCACAGAGAGCGATCTACAAATATTCCTTGATTTGCATAACTTCCACTTTTGTCAAAGGTTCATGTACACGCACACGCAAAGCCTCTTGCAGACGCTGTTAAAATGTAAATATTGTTCTTGATTAACTGATTAATAGAGGGGCTTTACTGAACATGTACAAATTGTTTGTAAGACAACAGGATCTTAATAATTAATTAAACAACTGCTAATTATAAAAGAACATCTGCATCAGATGCTCAAAGCGCTTTACAATTATGCCTCACATTCACACACACCGGGAGCAATAGGGGATTAAAGGCCTTGCCCAAGGGTCCTTAGTGATTTTCCAGTCAGGCGTGGATTTGAACCCATGGTCTTCTGGACTCAAGCCCAACACCTTAACCACTAGACAATCACCTCCCCAATTAAAACATTATATTTTTAACTGTCAAGATGTTACATGTAGTGCAAAGAATACACGTCTAAGTCTACGTAGCATATGTAACATTATGCAACCACTAACATTTGACAATTGTGCCGTCAAGAGGCTTCAGAGGTTTTTTTTTTTTTTTTTAATCTGTCAGGATGTTACATGTCATGCACAGAATGTACATAGGATATGTAAAAGCATGCTGCCATCTACATTCATCAACCTTGCAGTCAAGAGGCTTCAAATGCAGTAGTGGGCACAGTTCCGCTAATTATTGAAGCTAGTGTTTTTATTAGCTGATTAGCTTTCCAGATAACTTTGAAAACCATGAGCGGACCGATTAGCTTCCGATAAATTTAGCTCCAGTAACTTTTAGAATGCCAAAATATTTTTGCGAGCATAGTGTATAAAGCTTAACAGCTAAAAACATTTGTAAAGTCTGAAATCAGAGATTTTAGTGCCTGTCTGTTACATTTTTTGTAGCAGACAGACAGCCATGAATGATAGAGCTCTATTCTCTGCAGGCAGAGAAGAGCTGACTACCACAGAGAAAGAAAGAAGAAGAGAAGAAAAAAATAAAACATAATTTCTCTTCATACCATAGACCTGCCCCTCATTTCACTGGAGTCTTGCACAGGCAGACAGTCTTTGACTTATGGGTATCATTTTAAACAAACTAATTGAGGACAAGTTATTGAAATTAACATCACGTCTGTCATTTTACAAAGTGAAAATATCAGCTATATGTTGTAGTTTTAAAGTAATGCACTAATTTTGAAGGTTTTAGTGTTTAGACACACATGCCGCATTGCATTATGGGTACATTCATTTCCTGACGTCAGTGGTTGGCTGGTCGGTATAACACACAGTTACTGAAATGTGTGGTGGGTTTTACAAATAAATCTGTATTTGTAAATATGTAATTTTTTTCATTTGTTAAAAAAAGGTAATTTGAAAACTGAAAATTCTGTTTGTTAAGTCCTTCATTACTTTTAGCAAATGTGTGTTCATGGCAGCGTGAATGTTCAGCACTGTGTGCTGATGTGCACAGAACAGAACTAGTGACAGAGGTTCGGCAGTTGTCTCCTGCATAACCGGGGACAGGCGTGCTCCTCCACAGGGCGTGCGCTCTGTTCCACAGCTCGTGCTCACAGTAAGCATCGTGCTCACTGCTCCCCCTCTACGGTGTCTCCGCTCTGGCAGACTGAAGCCCATTAGGATGCAGCAGAGCAGCACCAGAACTCTACAAATGATGCAGGCAGCTAGTTTATGAAGTAAAAGGCATTTGAAAGTGGACAGACAGGGTGGACCAACAGGTTTGAATCTCACCGGAGAGGACATGAACTCCGTTCACATTTCTAGCTGAAGTGACTTAAATCTGACTGTTTTGTGTGTCTGCAAGAGTGTGTGTTATCCAGTTTTTACTATAATTTTCCAGCAGCTGGAAACTCTCTTTTTTATTGTCATCTACATTGTGGTTGGAGGAGTTCTTGCCTGGGAGCAATTCAGTGTAGAACCGCCACTGCCTGGCATTCACGCCAAAGACTTCAATCTTTGCTTCATCAAACCAGAGAATTTTGTTTCTCGTGGTCTGAGAGTCCTTCAGATGGCTTTTGGCAAACTCCAGGTGGGCTGCCATGTGCCTTTTACTAAGGAGTGGCTTCCATCTGTCCACACAACCATCTCTGCAGCAATCCACCAGTTAGGCCTGTATGGTTGTCCTTCTGGAAGGTTCTCCTCTCTCCACAGAGGAATGCTGGAGCTCTGACAGAGTGACTATTGGATTCTTGGTTACCTCCCTGGCTAAGGTCCTTCTCCTCTGATCGCTCAGTTTAGACAGCCGGCCAGCTCTAGGAAGAGTCCTGGTGGATCCACACTTTTTCCATTTATGGATGATGGAGTCCACTGTGCTCACTGGGACCTTCAAAGCAGCAGAAATATTTCTGTACCCTTCCCCAGGTTTGTGCCTTGAGACAATCCTGTATCTGTGGTCTACAGACAATTCCTTTGACTTCATGCTTGGTTTGTGCTCTGAAATGCACTGTCAGCTGTGGGACCTTATATGTATACAGGTGTGTATCTTTCCAAATGATGCTCAATCAACTGTATTTACCCCAGGTGGACTCCAATTGAGCTGCAGAAACATCTCAAGGATGATCCGTGGGAATAGGATGCACCTGAGCTCAATTTTGAGCTTCATGGCAAAGGCTGTGAATACTTATGAACATGTGATTTCTTAGTTTTTATTTTTAATAAATTTGCAAAAATCTAAAAAAAAAATAATAATTTTGAGGAAAAAATTTTGGAATAAGGCTGCTGTGAATACTTTCATAATGCACTGTATGTATCATGCACACATCATATCATTAGATTAATACAGTTCTAGCCAATCTAATCTAATAAAATATGTATAAATCTGTGTTTCAGCATATGCATGCTGTAATTGACTTTCACTGGTCCTGCAGTGATGAGGACTCAATCATACAGATGGCAGTCTGCTAAGAGATTTCATCTAATTAGACAGTGGGGTCACATAAAGGTTTTCTGATGATTTTTTCAGGGACTTTATAAACCTGATTCAAACTTAATTATTTAAAAATAATCAATTCCACTTAAATTCAATTGCTGTATAGGGCATGATTATTTACTCGTGGTCCAGCAGAATTTGCAGTAAATAGTCAGATGTGCATTTTAAAGTAAATGTGTTCATGTCTCGTCACACTACAATACACAACATTCAGAACTAGTAAGAGTCACTGTTGAAAATCGTAATTGTCACTTTTCTGACAGGACTCAAATGCAAATTTGGAATATTTTAGAACATTTACAAGCACAAAAAAAATGTATTTAACAGATAGCACAGTACAAATAAGGAATGCATCTTGTGAGGGGTGCAAACTTTCTCATTTGATCCCACTGCATAATATGTTGTGTAGAAGTGGGGACATGACATGAGCAGATCAGTCACAGAACAGCAAGAAACAGGCTGAAAATGAAATTTTCAGTAACAAATGTCCATTGTCTGGTGGGCTTATGGAAGCAGCTATTGAAATTCTCCAGGTGACTACGACCCCATTGTGCTCCACTTTAGAGCTGCCTATGGAAACAGAGTTAACTGACAAAAATAAATACATCTTCAATTCCAATTCAGTATTTCTGCATCCCTCTGAAGGCTGTTAAAGTAATCAACCCCAAACGACAGGAGAAGAAATCTTAAACTAGACATGGAGACTTGTATTTGTTTATTTTGGATGGTAATCTGAAGGTGCCCTACCTGTGCACTGAGAGAGCAGAGAGAGCAGAACCAGGAAAGAGTCCATCATCAGGACAGGAGATCCAACCAGAGGAGATCCAGACAGACCACCTAGCCTCTCTGACCTGCTCGACAGCTCTGTGAGGAGGAGGAGGAGGAGCTTGAGTTCTTCTTCAATTTGTCCATTCCACTTTAAAGTGCCTTGGCACCTGTAGAGGCCACTATTCAATCATTTTTAACCTGTCATGTAGATTTATGTAATTACACTGACATTTTGCTTGGATTATAAGAAGGTTTTAAGAAATTCTGCCAATATATGATAGATGTTGTAGATCTCAGGGTATTATATTGAATATTCTTCACATATTGTCGTTAAATATACAAGGTTTATTAGAAAACTAACCGGCAGTTTTATTAAAAAAAACGAAAAACTATATGGATTTGAATCACGTGCGATTACACCAGACATGCTTGAACCCTCGTGCGCATGCATGAGTTTTTTCACGCGTGTCGGTGACGTCATCCGCCTGTGGGCAGGCTTTGAGTGAGCACTGGTCCCGCCCTCTCGGCTGAAATCCTTTGTCTGAGACGCTGCTGGAGACGGCGCGCGTTGCTTTATCAAAATTTTTTCAGGACCTGTGAAGGATATCCGAGTAGACACTATTCGAGAAATTCAGCTGGTTCTCGGTGAAAAGTTTAAAGGCTGATGAGAGATTGTGGAGTTTCTTTCACTTTAAGGACAGCTCACAAAGCGGATCGGCGCGGTCGGAGGTGGTGTCCGTCTGGCTGTTTCGAGCTGAAAACATCCTAATTTAAGGCTCTGTTCACCCAGGACGTCATCAGAGAACAGAGAAGTTTCAGAAGAAGCCGGCATGAGGAGTTTATGCGGACATTCCGCTGTTAAAGGAGATTTTGTAATGAAAGACGTGCGGGCAAATTCACCGAGTCAGTTCCGTGACGACGCCGCAAATCCGTCTGCGCCGCGACAGGAAAAACACCTCCGTGTTGAAAACCATTTGTAAAATTCAGGCGGCTTTTGATGGCTTTCAACAAGTGAGTATCTGAGAAATTGTTTAACAGCTGGGCATGTTCCAACTTGTCCGTTAAGGTTTCCAACGGAGGTGTTTTTCCTGTCTCGTGATGGGTGTTATATTTTGTGTTTTCATCATTCTTTCTGCAATTTTTAAATCGTACAGCACTTTGTATTAATGTACTGGAAAGCAATATTTAAAATTATTATTGCATTTCTCAGAAAATTCTAAGAACCTGGATGTAACTGTAAAAAAACAAAACAAAACAAAAAAACAGTTAATTTATGTCACACTTTTGAAAACTCATTGATGTACATTTAATGAATGTTGCAGTTCTCATCAAAATGATCGGTCCTGTGATTTTCAGGTACATCACTCATTAATTAAAATTCTTCAAACACATGCAAAATTTATATATATATATTTTTAAATTTCATCATATGAAATAAGAAAACATTTATTTTGTAGCTACAGCAACTGCACAATACAGGGAGAAAAGGGAGTAAACTATGAAACTTCTGCTCTGGAAACAGGCGCACAATTCTGGCAAATTTTCATTAGTTTTAAATATTTATAGTGATTTGTCACCATCTGTTGGCTAACCGTTGGAATTACATCTGTTTTAAATGCAAAGTGGCTGTTATGGGCTGGTTAGCCTTTTAGCGTAATAATTATCAATCTGGTATTTAATTCATTTTCCAATAAAATATTGCACAGAAAATACTTAAATAAAATAGTAAGGATGACACACACACACACACACACACACACACACACACACACACACACACACACACACACACACACACACACACACACACACATACATACACACATACATACACGTGTAAATAGAAATATGAACTGAAACAAATAATTTGAATTATGATTTATTTGAAACATATGTTACATATTTTGCAATGAATGGGTACCATGTGTGATTGTCATATGTGATTTCAGAGATTTTTACTTGTCTAAATATTGAGATGAGTTTCAGTTGTGCTAGGGTTGGCCAAATGTACAGTATTTAAATGTGTCAAACAAACTGAATGGCGTCTGTATAAGAAATTAAATAAAACTGAATAACGGGGTCATCATCAAAGAGATCACTGAGGCAATCAGATCAGGCAATAATGAAATGTTTGTTGCTTATGCTGACCTTTTATAAACCCTGATTAGCAGTTAACATGTCAACTAGAAGCGCTAACATTGTAGAATTGTCATCCATGGATGTGGTTAGTTATCAACAGGCGGTATCCTGGGACAGGGGTTATAATAAAAATGTAGAACTAAGCCAAACTCCACATATTCAGCCATATACAACCCCTGGCAAAAATTATGGAATCACCAGCCTCGGAGGATGTTCATTCAGTTGTTTAATTTTGTAGAAAAAAAGCAGATCACAGACATGACACAAAACTAAAGTTATTTCAAATGGCAACTTTCTGGCTTTAAGAAACACTATAAGAAATCAAGAAAAAAAGATTGTGGCAGTCAGTAACGGTTACTTTTTTAGACCAAGCAGAGGAAAAAAATATGGAATCACTCAATTCTGAGGAAAAAATTATGGAATCACCCTGTAAATTTTCATTCCCAAAACTAACACCTGCATCATATCAGATCTGCTCGTTAGTCTGCATCTAAAAAGGAGTGAACACACCTTGGAGAGCTGTTGCACCAAGTGGACTGACATGAATCATGGCTCCAACACGAGAGATGTCAATTGAAACAAAGGAGAGGATTATCAAACTCTTAAAAGAGAGTAAATCATCACACAGTGTTGCAAAATATGTTGGTTGTTCACAGTCAGCTGTGTCTAAACTCTGGACCAAATACAAACAACATGGGAAGGTTGTTAAAGGCAAACATACTGGTAGACCAAGGAAGACATCAAAGTGTCAAGACAGAAAACTTAAAGCAATATGTCTCAAAAATCGAAAAATGTACAACAAAACAAATGAGGAACGAATGGGAGGAAACTGGAGTCAACGTCTGTGATCGAACTGTAAGAAACCGCCTAAAGGAAATACAGAAAAGCTAAAAGAAAGGCATCATTAACACCTAAACAGAAAAAAACAAGTTTACAATGGGCTAAGGAAAAGCAATTGTGGACTGTGGATGACTGGATGAAAGTCATATTCAGTGATGAATCTCGAATCTGCATTGGGCAAGGTGATGATGCTGGAACTTTTGTTTGGTGCCTTTCCAATGAGATTTATAAAGATGACTGCCTGAAGAGAACATGTAAATTTCCACAGTTATTGATGATTTGGGGCTGCATGTCAGGTAAAGGCATTGGGGAGATGGCTGTCATTACATCATCAATAAATGCACAAGTTTATGTTGATATTTTGGACAATTGAAAGGATGTTTGGGGATGATGAAATCATTTTTCAAGATGATAATGCATCTTGCCATAGAGCAAAAACTGCAAAAACATTCCTTGCAAAAAGACACATAGGGTCAATGTCAATGAGCAGATCTGATTTGATGCAGGTGTTAATTTGGGGGATGAAAATTTACAGGGTGATTCCATAATTTTTTCCTCAGAATTGAGTGATTCCATATTTTTTTCCTCTGCTTGGTCTAAAAAAGTAACCGTTACTGACTGCCACAATCTTTTTTTCTTGATTTCTTATAGTGTTTGTTAAAGCCAGAAAGTTGCCATTTGAAATGACTTTAGTTTTGTGTCATGTCTGTGATCTGCTTTTTTTCTACAAAATTAAACAAATGAATGAACATCCTCTGAGGCCGGTGATTCCATAATTTTTGCCAGGGGTTGTATAACAGCATGTTAAATGTGCTGGCCAATAAATAAAACAGCAATCTACTGTTTCACACATTTGATTTTTCCATCCACAGTATTTAAGCAAAATGGTGAATAATTATGCTGTGTTCTGCCGGTGGAATGCAATCAGACAACTGTGTGTACAAATCTCTGCATTACACCTGCTGAACGTAGCTTAAATTTTCAAGTTTGCTTAAATACCATGGAACAATAATCAAATATCTGAAATAGGAGAATGTTCTTTTTTGTTCCTGTTATAGTAACCAGTGCATGCACATGTTGTGCGCATCCATCCTGACGTCCCTCACGGACTCCAATATGTGTGTGACTCACCTGTTACACATAATAATAATAATAATAATAATGACTTAGATTTACAGAGGGCATAGAGACATTTAACTGATAGTTCTTTCAATATGCCTGAAGTTTACAATTAATTGTTAACGCCACGGATTCAAACTCACAAAATACAGATTCAATCGGCATCTGTTAAAATTACCATTTGATCTTGATGAATCATGTTCATGTGTATGTATTTGAACGTTCCCTTCCTCAATTTTGCGCACTCCAGTGGACAAACCCCATATTCATATAGACAAATGTGCTAAATGGACAATACACTCCATTTTGTGCATTTGAAAGACAAAATCCTCAGTGCACGCTTAGTAAATCATCATGCACATTTTTTTTGGTGAGTGATATTGTGTTGGTGCAGGTTTTAATACTCCCAAACCTTTATAGTAAGTCAGGCCCACTGTATTACAACCCTCTACAACTGGACCACACAGAAGTTGGTAAAACTCTCCTGGAGAAGACATTATTTTTTTTATATAAGACCCCATTCCTACCAGGCTGCTCAAGGAAGCCCTACCATTATTTAATGCTTCGATCTTAAATATGATCAATCTATCTTTATTAGTTGGCTATGTACCACAGGCTTTTAAGGTGGCAGTAATTAAACCATTACTTAAAAAGCCATCACTTGACCCAGCTATCTTAGCTAATTATAGGCCAATCTCCAACCTTCCTTTTCTCTCAAAAATTCTTGAAAGGGTAGTTGTAAAACAGCTAACTGATCATCTGCAGAGGAATGGTCTATTTGAAGAGTTTCAGTCAGGTTTTAGAATTCATCATAGTACAGAAACAGCATTAGTGAAGGTTACAAATGATCTTCTTATGGCCTCGGACAGTGGACTCATCTCTGTGCTTGTTCTGTTAGACCTCAGTGCTGCTTTTGATACTGTTGACCATAAAATTTTATTACAGAGATTAGAGCATGCCGTAGGTATTAAAGGCACTGCGCTGCGGTGGTTTGAATCATATTTGTCTAATAGATTACAATTTGTTCATGTAAATGGGGAATCTTATTCACAGACTAAAGTTAATTATGGAGTTCCACAAGGTTCTGTGCTAGGACCAATTTTATTCACTTTATACATGCTTCCCTTAGGCAGTATTATTAGACGGTATTGCTTAAATTTTCATTGTTACGCAGATGATACCCAGCTTTATCTATCCATGAAGCCAGAGGACACACACCAATTAGCTAAACTGCAGAATTGTCTTACAGACATAAAGACATGGATGACCTCGTTTCCTGCTTTTAAACTCAGATAAAACTGAAGTTATTGTACTTGGCCCCACAAATCTTAGAAACATGGTGTCTAACCAGATCCTTACTCTGGATGGCATTACCCTGACCTCTAGTAATACTGTGAGAAATCTTGGAGTCATTTTTGATCAGGATATGTCATTCAAAGCGCCTATTAAACAAATATGTAGGACTGCTTTTTTTTTTTTTTTGCAATTACACAATATCTCTAAAATTAGAAAGGTCTTGTCTCAGAGTGATGCTGAAATACTAATTCATGCATTTATTTCCTCTAGGCTGGACTATTGTAATTCATTATTATCAGGTTGTCCTAAAAGTTCCCTAAAAAGCCTTCAGTTAATTCAAAATGCTGTAGCTAGAGTACTAACGGGGACTAGAAGGAGAGAGCATATCTCACCCATATTGGCCTCTCTTCATTGGCTTCCTGTTAATTCTAGAATAGAATTTAAAATTCTTCTTCTTACTTATAAGGTTTTGAATAATCAGGTCCCATCTTATCTTAGGGATCTCGTAGTACCATATCACCCCAATAGAGTGCTTCGCTCTCAGACTGCAGGCTTACTTGTAGTTCCTAGGGTTTGTAAGAGTAGAATGGGAGGCAGAGCCTTCAGCTTTCAGGCTCCTCTCCTGTGGAACCAGCTCCCAATTCAGATCAGGGAGACAGACACCCTCTCTACTTTTAAGATTAGGCTTAAAACTTTCCTTTTTGCTAAAGCTTATAGTTAGGGCTGGATCAGGTGACCCTGAACCATCCCTTAGTTATGCTGCTATAGACGTAGACTGCTGGGGGGTTCCCATGATGCACTGTTTCTTTCTCTTTTTGCTCTGTATGCACCACTCTGCATTTAATCATTAGTGATCGATCTCTGCTCCCCTCCACAGCATGTCTTTTTCCTGGTTCTCTCCCTCAGCCCCAACCAGTCCCAGCAGGGGACTGCCCCTCCCTGAGCCTGGTTCTGCTGGAGGTTTCTTCCTGTTAAAAGGGGGTTTTTCCTTCCCACTGAAGCCAAGTGCTTGCTCACAGGGGGTTTTACATAATTATTGTATGGCCTTGCCTTACAATATAAGGCGCCTTGGGGCAACTGTTTGTTGTGATTTGGCGCTATAAAAAAAAAAAAAATATATATATATATAAGTCACCTACAGAGGCTGACATATGATCAACATGTTCCGTAAGTAAATTTGTCACTTCTTTTTTCTAAAATAAATCAATCCCAATCTACTGTTCTTTTCTCATTTCTCAAATCATCTTTTCTGTACTTGTTCAAATACTGTATCCAGCTCATTTTGTTAAAAGGTACGTTCCCTGCTGCAAATGAATGAGTTACCTCAGAGATACTGTGTTATGTATGAGTGGAATAATTTATTTTTCTGCTTGGATTTTACTGTCGCTGTTCCACAGTTTGCTGTCCAGCACCAGCAGAATGTGTTGTTCCATTTGAAGGCCAAATGTCTCCAACCAGAGTCCACCCTCACCTTTAACCGAACAAGTTTCTTGTATGAAAATTAGATGAATTCACGCAAAATACAAATGTATTTTCCTCACCACTGAATAAAAGCAATATTAGCAACAAAATGTCTATACAAAACAAAAAACACTTTTTTTTTTTTTTAGCAATAAAATGCGTTTCCAAGTACACCAGATGAAAGAGACCATAAATGAGTGACAGGACCTATCAGACATCATCTTCATGAACATCAGAACCAAAATCAAAACTATGAATGATTTTGGAAAATGTCAAAACCTAATGCTGCGTTCTTGGTTCTCCTGGCAAGTAGAATTAGACAGATCCAGGAGTTAAACCAAATAAAAGAACATCCTGCTGCTTATAATACTGCCTGAATAATGACAAATCTTCAAAAAGGTTTTCAGTCAGTGTATCTGTTTCTCATTTAATTGACAAAATTGGAATTTGGCTGACTTTGATGTATTGGAATTGATTTTAAAAACAACGTAAATATGAAATAAAAAGAAGTAAATGGTGTATGCTTATATTATGATAGGAACAGGCAGTATTTATAATCCATTGTTAAGACTACCATTAAATAATTGTTCAAATAGTCCTATAAATCTGTTAATAATGCAGTCAGAATTATGGTGATTTAATAACCAAATCCTCTGGCTGACACCTGTACAAATAAACTATATTTATTTGTAGATTAATCAATACAGAAATATAGTTTTTAATACAAACATTAATTACAAACCATAAAATCTCAAATCTGATAAAAACATTATGCATTACAGTTTAAACATTGCTACATTATTCACATGATTGCTTTCATTTGTTCCAGACATTTGATTTAAAAAAAAAAAAAAAAATGAAATGAAAATATCTTTTCAGGCTTTTTTCCTTCCAGCTGAAATATTCTGAACAACTAGTGAGAAACAGGACATCATTTATTTTTCACTGCTGCCACCACTGGGCCAAACAAGCAGAGACAAATAAACCTTTATGTACTCTCTTACAGAAAAAACAAACAAACAAAAAAACATCAGGATAAACAGAATTAACGACTCAACAGTGAAATGTAACGGACCAGATGCTGCAGGTTAGTTGTGTTTAGTGCTGAAAATATTGCTCATAGTCCGAGCAACATGTCTGAAATGCAAAAATGGACTAGCTTTATATGTTTTAAAATTTTCTAACTTTTATATTTAGAGAAGTATGATTAAAAACATGTTCTTTTAAGTGTACATCTCAGAAGTGTTAAATTGTAATACCGAACCCAAATGTCAGAGCCGTACATGTGAATAAATCATTACTTCATTAAAATGAGCTGCTCATCTGCAAGCTAGATAAAGTTCTGATAGTGTTATCAACTTTCTACATACATCTAAAACATGCTGTGCTCTAAGTCTGGTAAAACTATGCCTTTAGTAGATACTGATTTGTCTCTGAAGAGGCGTCTGAATCCACACTGTATTTTTGTTTTGTGGCCTTTTCTCCTCTTGGGTCTTAGCGATCAAGGACGCAACTGCGTTGTTTGGGAAGTAACTGATATCTTCACAGGAAATAAATCTGGGGAAGAAAACTCAATTAAAACTAATTTTAGCATAACAATTGCCTTTTCTGCATTCATAAAACAGTTGTCATATATATGATGGAGTTTGTATTTTTCTTTTGTTTTATGTGTACCTTTAATACAACAGCCGCTACGACAGAAAGAATAGCATAGAGGGTCATCCGCCCCATCCACTGCAGGTCTGGGTTCTTCTGGAAGAAGAACTGTGCCCTGCTCAGTTTCTTGGGCGTGTGCGGCGGGTAGCGCATACTGTTCATAGACTCCATCTTCAGCTGTTTGATGAGACAACCACGGAGGTGGCTAAGCTGGTCAAAGCTGAACTTGCCACGGTAGCAACCCATACCACTGTTTCCTGCACAAAACAACAAATAAATGGTACTTTGTCAACAAATAGTCTTCTTGATTGGCCCTTTTTTAACAGCACAGTTCCAGGGCTGGTTCAGAGTGAGTGCCAAAACTTGAAACAGTTCGCATTTCCACAGACAAAGAATGGGATCTCGGCCAGGAAAACTGGTCCCTTTTCCACCAACAGGTGACAGGTTCTTGAACTGGAGACATTTGGGGTTATTTGAACCCTGATGCCATCTACGTAGTAAGCTGGCCCACACCAATTTTAAGCAGTTTTCTTATAATCAAGGATATCATCAAAGGAGGGTCAGAGTTCATGCTGAAAAACCTGAAATTATTTTTATTTTTGCATCTGAGAACCAAGTTTTCAGGTTTTTGGTCAAAAACCTCTGAATGGCTTAAAATTTCATGCAGAAAATAAAACAGTGCCTCTTCCCTGTTGGTGGAAAAGGCCTAAGAATGATACCAACATTTTGCTGATCTAGAAACAAGAACCAGTTACAACAGGGACACTCGTCAGGTATAGGGGCTGGATTACTGTGACTAATAAAACCCCAAAAAACACACACACACACAAAAAAAACACCTTTGTCCAACATTTGTAAAAAAAAATAGAGAACGAGAGAGAGAGTCTCTGCATCTGGAAAGAATCAGGACACTGAAAGTTAAAGTGATGCAGCAGTAGAGGAGACTGTGTGGACGGTGGTGACATTAAGTGCAAATCTGAACTCCTGTGTGGTCCGTCTCATGCCTGGTTCACATGGCAAGATTTTAAAATTGTCTGTAGGTTTCCAAAACTTGAGAGACCACACACATGGATAGTGATGGGTACTAAGATTTTGTCGATACCGATACCATTATCAATTCCGCTTATTGATCCGATTCCCTTATTGATACCTCTTGTGAATTTTCTGTGTAATAAAAGTAGGCTTTGCAGGTTTTCTATGTCAACAAGACATGATGCGTTTTGTATGTCATAGGGACTGCAGATGGAAATTAGCTCTGAGAGCTATAGTCTGGTACAACGCATCTTTTTAATGTTTTATTGATTAATGCTTTTGTACATGGTCCCTGCCAAATAAACCAAATAAAATAAAAAACAACAATTTATTGACTCTTAAAGTAAATAAATATGAAATTGCTCACTGGATCCTTAAACTCTGGACATAATAAACCCTACATGGTGGATCCTTGATCTCTGGACATAAATAGAAATAAATAAAATCTGTAGTTTTTGTCAAAAGCATTTCCTTTCAGACATTATTGGCATGAATGTCTTTCCATATATCTGAGCTGATCTCTTGCAGATGGCTGTGCTGCATGTCAGTTATGTAATTCATAAAGAATACAGGACGTCTCATTTTGGGAGGAAAAAACATTTTAGTCGATTGTAGTTTATTGTCTGTATTACAGCGTTTGGAAAGAGGTGTCATTTTATTTAATGCGGCAGTTCGTTTTGAAGTTATTAATTCCGACCGGATTCTGTCTCGGCAGAGAGCCGCTCAGCATTTGGAGCTGTGCCAACAGAACAGAAGACTATTCTCGTTTCTT
Organism: Thalassophryne amazonica; assembly: GCF_902500255.1. Classification (NCBI taxonomy): domain Eukaryota; kingdom Metazoa; phylum Chordata; class Actinopteri; order Batrachoidiformes; family Batrachoididae; genus Thalassophryne; species Thalassophryne amazonica. Next base: position 59,363,589 of record NC_047111.1, read on the forward strand.
GACTGCAACAAGACAAGAGTCCCCGTTAGTGACTTTAATCCACACAAAAGTGACTCATGATTGACATATTTTAATGGCTTTGAGAGGGGATAAGAAGTGGACTTTCTGCTTCTGAAGAGCAGTGAATCAAAGAACCAATGAGTAAGCGGATAGAAACACTGCTTCATTGGTCCAAGCTTCAAAGTGGAGTTGCGCTGCAGATGCGGTTGATTACAGGCCCGCTGCAGGGTCTGCAACCAATGTAGAGAAATGATAATTTTCCTGACATATACCCTCAAAAACAACGGCCGCTCTGAAGGACCGATAAGGGAATCGTTAAGCAAAAATGCTATTGATGTCGGTAGATCGAATCACTTCTTAATGATACCCAAAAAGAACCGGTTCTTGATACGGAACCCTACACATGGAGATAAAAAAATCATTGATCTGTTTTGGTCGTATCGTGTGTGGTGTGCAGCCCCACTGTAAAGACAAAACACCACACACATGAACAGATTTCACACATGAGATCAGGTCAGACAGGAAATCTCGCAAAATCTCTCGAGATTAAACGTGACTTCAGAGTAAACAAACAGAGATAGTTTGTGGACTATTTCTAACAGAGAGACAAAACAAAAAACAACACAAAAAGAAAAAGATGGTTGGTTAGTTAAAGGCCCCCCTCGCTGAAGTAGCAGCTATTTCTGATTAAAGCAACAGTCAGAGAAACTTTTGTTTTTTTACCCCCTGGATGTATAACTATAGTTTCTATGAAGTATTTTTAACTACAGTTTTAGTTTTAAAGACACCTGGCAGCTCCATTAACTTTAACTAGTAATGACTTCATGACTTTCTTTGCTAACAAAATTTTAACTATTAGAGAAAAAATTACTCATAACAATCCCAAAGACGTATCGTTATCTTTGGCTGCTTTCAGTGATGCCGGTATTTGGTTAGACTCTTTCTCTCCGATTGTTCTGTCTGAGTTATTTTCATTAGTTACTTCATCCAAACCATCAACATGTTTATTAGACCCCATTCCTACCAGGCTGCTCAAGGAAGCCCTACCATTATTTAATGCTTCGATCTTAAATATGATCAATCTATCTTTGTTAGTTGGCTATGTACCACAGGCTTTTAAGGTGGCAGTAATTAAACCATTACTTAAAAAGCCATCACTTGACCCAGCTATCTTAGCTAATTATAGGCCAATCTCCAACCTTCCTTTTCTCTCAAAAATTCTTGAAAGGGTAGTTGTAAAACAACTAACTGATCATCTGCAGAGGAATGGTCTATTTGAAGTTTCAGTCAGGTTTTAGAATTCATCATAGTACAGAAACAGCATTAGTGAAGGTTACAAATGATCTTCTTATGGCCTCGGACAGTGGACTCATCTCTGTGCTTGTTCTGTTAGACCTCAGTGCTGCTTTTGATACTGTTGACCATAAAATTTTATTACAGAGATTAGAGCATGCCATAGGTATTAAAGGCACTGCGCTGCGGTGGTTTGAATCATATTTGTCTAATAGATTACAATTTGTTCATGTAAATGGGGAATCTTCTTCACAGACTAAAGTTAATTATGGAGTTCCACAAGGTTCTGTGCTAGGACCAATTTTATTCACTTTATACATGCTTCCCTTAGGCAGTATTATTAGACGGTATTGCTTAAATTTTCATTGTTACGCAGATGATACCCAGCTTTATCTATCCATGAAGCCAGAGGACACACACAAATTAGCTAAACTGCAGGATTGTCTTACAGACATAAAGACATGGATGACCTCTAATTTCCTGCTTTTAAACTCAGATAAAACTGAAGTTATTGTACTTGGCCCCACAAATCTTAGAAACATGGTGTCTAACCAGATCCTTACTCAGGATGGCATTACCCTGACCTCTAGTAATACTGTGAGAAATCTTGGAGTCATTTTTGATCAGGATATGTCATTCAAAGCGCATATTAAACAAATATGTAGGACTGCTTTTTTGCATTTACGCAATATCTCTAAAATCAGAAAGGTCTTGTCCCAGAGTGATGCTGAAAAACTAATTCATGCATTTATTTCCTCTAGGCTGGACTATTGTAATTCATTATTATCAGGTTGTCCTAAAAGTTCCCTAAAAAGCCTTCAGTTAATTCAAAATGCTGCAGCTAGAGTACTGACGGGGACTAGAAGGAGAGAGCATATCTCACCCATATTGGCCTCTCTTCATTGGCTTCCTGTTAATTCTAGAATATAATTTAAAATTCTTCTTCTTACTTATAAGGTTTTGAATAATCAGGTCCCATCTTATCTTAGGGACCTCGTAGTACCATATCACCCCAATAGAGCGCTTCGCTCTCAGACTGCAGGCTTACTTGTAGTTCCTAGGGTTTGTAAGAGTAGAATGGGAGGCAGAGCCTTCAGCTTTCAGGCTCCTCTCCTGTGGAACCAGCTCCCAATTCAGATCAGGGAGACAGACACCCTCTCTACTTTTAAGATTAGGCTTAAAACTTTCCTTTTTGCTAAAGCTTATAGTTAGGGCTGGATCAGGTGACCCTGAACCATCCCTTAGTTATGCTGCTATAGACGTAGACTGCTGGGGGGTTCCCATGATGCACTGTTTTTTTCTCTTTTTGCTCTGTATGCACCACTCTGCATTTAATCATTAGTGATCGATCTCTGCTCCCCTCCACAGCATGTCTTTTTCCTGGTTCTCTCCCTCAGCCCCAACCAGTCCCAGCAGAAGACTGCCCCTCCCTGAGCCTGGTTCTGCTGGAGGTTTCTTCCTGTTAAAAGGGAGTTTTTCCTTCCCACTGTAGCCAAGTGCTTGCTCACAGGGGGTCGTTTTGACCGTTGGGGTTTTACATAATTACTGTATGGCCTTGCTTTACAATATAAAGCGCCTTGGGGCAACTGTTTGTTGTGATTTGGCGCTATATAAAAAAAAATTGATTGATTGATTGACTGATATTAGCTTATGAACAGGTGAATAACATGGCCTCTTTAAGGAATGTTGCAGTCTCTTCTACAAAATCTGACATGTGAAGGTCATGAGGATTACTGTTAGGAATGGGTTATTGTGGTCACGTCTTAAAGTAGCTTCATTCGCTGTCATCTGAGCAGACACTCTGCTTGGTGTAAGCCTGAGCCTGTCAGATCTTGGATGCTAAGCAGAGTAGTTCCTGGTCAGAATTTGGATGGGAGGCCTTGTAGGAAGACCGGAGGCTGCGTGTTTCTCCACATAAAACTGGAGATGCATTAGGAGGCCATTTGGTGTAAAACTTGTGCCACAATGACTTGTGCCAATGTATGTCTGTGTTGGTGAACCTTGACAAATGGCAGCAGCTAAAAGACAACAACATCTGCACCACGTTTGCAAGATCCCATGTTTCATGGTTTGATCTGTATCAAATCAAATCAATATTATTTATATAGCGCCAAATCACAACAAACAGTTGCCCCAAGGTGCTTTATATTGTAAGGCAAGGCCATACAATAATTACGTAAAAACCCCAACGGTCAAAACGACCCCCTGTGAGCAAGCACTTGGCGACAGCAGGAAGGAAAAACTCCCTTTTAACAGGAAGAAACCTCCAGCAGAACCAGGCTCAGGGAGGGGCAGTCTTCTGCTGGGACTGGTTGGGGCTGAGGGAGAGAACCAGGAAAAAGACATGCTGTGGAGGGGAGCAGAGATCAATCACTAATGATTAAATGCAGAGTGGTGCATACAGAGCAAAAAGAGAAAGAAACACTCAGTGCATCATGGGAACCCCCCAGCAGTCTAAGTCTATAGCAGCATAACTAAGGGATGGTTCAGGGTCACCTGATCCAGCCCTAACTATAAGCTTTAGCAAAAAGGAAAGTTTTAAGCCTAATCTTAAAAGTAGAGTATGAGTATGAGTATGTATGAGAGTAAAGTGGGCTGAAGGTCGTGAAACCTGCATGTCCTTTAAAATCATAATGTAAATCGGATGAGTTGGCCAGAATGGTTTCAAAGACAACTATAAACAAGTCTTGGTTTCTTATAGATTAATCAGCCTGACATGCTAGTTAGCAATATTCAGAGGTGTGAGTGGCAAATTTCGCAGCAAACCATGACTGCATTCGCTTCACAATATTTTTGCACTGAAAACTAAGCAACATATTTTACGCTGAAATTGATTTTTTTGTGTGAAATATAGTGATTAAAAACACATTTTCAAGGAGATCTGACACCCCTAAAGGTGCGTTTACACATAACCAAGACGCGTTACGAATGTCATTTTTCTGTCATTCGTGACACATTCCTGACATTCTTAATGTGACTTAACGCATCTGAATAGGTTTCTTAATAGTGCGTGTTGGTGCGTGATATTCTTGATATTCGTGGAGCATGTTTTTGCCTGTCAAAAAAACTTCCACGAATGTCACACACCACCCTCATTTCGTCTCACGTCGTGGAGGTCGCAACTGAGCGTGTTGATCCGTCTTGATGAGTAGTGATCCTTAATAGAACGTGACAACGTTCGTAGTGGTTCCTGTGATGGTTCTTGGAGCCCAAACTGTCACGCGTTATTACGAAGTGACACGGAAACTGTCAAGTTTTGACACGACTTGTAACGCGGTGTCACATTTCACTGTGCGCCACGATAAATCAGTTTTCTGTCACGTGCGCACAATTAAACTCGGCTCCAAATGTCGTTCCACAGTTCCTGCTGAAGCTCCTCAGGACGCTCCTGCAGGTGTTCCACCTGCTGTTGTAACCGATGAGCGGGAGAACGAGTCTGAGCCAGAGGAACCAGAGGAGCGAGAGGAGACTCACGTGCAGCCAGACATCTCTGCACCTCCTCCAGTCCAGCGGAGGAAGAAGCGTGCGCACAATTAAACCCTGCTGCACCTTCAGTTTGATTGCTGACACCAAGTCGGCTAAAAGTCTAATTTCAGTGCTCTTCAGCGCGCTCCTGCAGGTGTTCCACCTGCTGCATGTGCCTGATGTTTGGGAAAATGCGCGAGACAAGAGCCGCATGAAGCCACACATCTGGCTCTGTCCGTCTCCTCCTCCTCCTCCTCTCTGCGCCACTCCATGCCACAGAGCCCAACTACGCATGCAGTCACAAAGTTCTTCTGAAAAACTGGAGCGATCTGAATTCGGTTGGATGAATATGGGTGTGTGTGTGGAGACAATTCACCTCGTTCACAACGTGAAAGAACTTAACGATGCGCTGTTATGTAATGGTTCCTGATAATTCTCCAGCAACACGTGCCATTAATCGTAATGTGTGGTAACAGGTTGTAGCAGTTCCTGAGGACACCTGACGCCTCTGCCCCGAATCATCACATTCGTGATCAGCGGCCAAGAATGTGTATTTCATGGCATTCGTAACTTGTCGTTGTTATGTGTAAACGCAGCATAAACATTAGTTAGCCTGAAGGAGGGACAAACGTTGAGTAAAAAACTGTGGGACGCTTGAGAAAATAGCCATCAGCGATGCTGACTGTGTGTTTTAATTAAAACAGGTCTGCCCAGATGATGGCCAACTGGAACCCAAAACAGTTTTGTGATCTAATTGCAGGTGCAGATGCCTTTGTTCCTCTGCTGGTCCTTTTGACACTATGAGCGCAATGACTTCATAAAGTGTTGCTGAAGAGTCATTTCTGTCTTGTGGTGCCAAGCGTACTCACCGACTCCACCGAAAGGCAAAGAGGTGACTGAATAGTGCACAAGGCAATCGTTGGCTAGCAGTCCTCCACTGGAGGTCTCATCTCTCATTTTGTTTATTACCTTTAGACAGAACACAAAATCTTGCACAACTTCATGGCTACACACATTTGTATCTGCATCAGTTTATGAATCTGTGATTTTAATACCTTGTTGTCTGGGGTGAAGACGTACAGGGCCAAAGGCTTCTCCCTTTTGTTGATAAACTTGATTGCATCATCCAGTCCATTGACTGGAACAATTGGAAGAAGAGGTCCAAATATTTCATCCTGCATCACCTTTGCGTCGGGCTTCACATCCCGCAGAACAGTAGGAGCTGAACACAATAGGGAAATACATTATATCACATGAATGTCAATCAATCAATCAAGTTTTTTCTTATATAGCGCCAAATCACAACAAACAGTTGCCCCAAGGCGCTCCGAATGTGAATGTGTTTGTGATGTGTTCTTTGTCGTTTAGTGCCTGTGAATGGAAAAGAAGCAGTAAGTCCTACATAGGCCCGAAAGCTTGTTGGTGCTGCACCAATCCTCTGATCCACAACTTCTTATCCCACTGAGCTACCTGAGAACAGAAAAGGTCACTGAAAATAGTTTTGAACCTACGCAGTCATACAGTGTACGAGGTCTGTTAGAAAAGTATCGGACCTTTGGCTGGGAAAAAAAACTGGCATACCTGGAGCGTTGAAAACCTAATCACCCTCAAAGTAGACTCCTTGGGACTCCACACACTTCTCCCAGCGGTGCCGCCACTGTTGGAAGCATTCCGAAAAAGCCTCTTTTGAAATGGAGTTCAGCTCCGCTGTCGTTGCAGCCATAATGTCCTCTCGTCTCAAATCTCGTTCCTTTCAATGGCATCTTGAGTTTGGGGAACAGCCAGAAGTCGCAAGGGGCCATATCAGTAGAGTAAGGAGCCTGTTGAACCACCGGAGTCTGGTTTTTCACCAAAAAGTCTGAATTAAGTGCGAGGAATGTGCTGGAGCATTGTCGTGATGGATGCGCCAATTTCCTGTGGCCCACAACTCCGGTCTTTGTGAAGTCCAGCATGTCCTGTGAGACTTCAACACAAAGTTGCTTTTGCTCTGCCGTCAGCAACTGCAGCACAAATTTAGCGGCAACGCTTTTCATGGCCAAATCTTCTGTCACAGTGGAATGTGCCAAAAAAGTGCTGATGTCCACCTCTTCCACAATTTTTCGGATAGTCACACGAAGGTCCCGCATCACCACAGTGTTCACTTTGGAAATGATCTCGTCATTTCGGCATGCTGATGGTCGACCGGAGCGCGGCTCGCTCTCCACCGTTACGCGGCCATCTTTAAAACGGTTGTACCGCTCCTTAATCCGTGTGATGCTCATTGCATCATCTCCGAAATGTTGGGAAAGTGTAGGTACATGGACCCACAACAGGGGGCGCAAATGAACGGACAATGGATGAGGTCAAATAACAACACTTTACTGTTGTGAATGGGCACAACAAATACAATCAGATTACAACAATAGACAAAAGCCAAATCACAAAAGGTGTCGTGTGGGCAGGCTCGAAGATAGGAGACGTCTGTCCAAAGCAGAACCGGAACCACACGATTTCCTCCGCCACCAGACCCCGGGAATACTGGAGCCGCCAAGTCCCGAACTCCCAGGTGGCCACTACTTTCGCGTGTCGGACCTGGTACTGCTGGCGAGGAACAAAAGAACAATTAAATGTGGGTGCGTCTGCACCCAGGAATCCGTACGGCAGGAAAACTACCTCCACCACTCGTTGGAAAAGGAGTCAGCTAAACAACTCACAAAAGTCACAAAAGATCACTGTTAACCAGTCAGCTGAGCACGTTACCTTCCAGGTAGAACAATATCTCGGCAAAGAGGTGGAGGCGTCGTCCTGCTGATATTCCCCTGCTGATCAGATGATGGGTAACAGCTGTTGCAGGTGATGCATGACAGCTGTCACCCTGGCTGCTCCTGTGAGGCGACTGCGCCCTCTCGTGCCTGAAGCCCGCACTTCAGGCAGGGCGCCCTCTGGTGGTGGGCCAGCAGTACCTCCTCTTCTGGCGGCCCACACAACAGGACCCCCCCCTCAACGGGCACCTCCTGGCGCCCGACCAGGCTTGTCCGGGTGGCGGCGGTAGAAATCGGCCAGGAGGGCCGGGTCCAGGATGAAGCTCCTCTTCACCCAGGAGCATTCTTCGGGGCCGTACCCCTCCCAGTCCACCAAATACTGGAAGCCCCGGCCCATCCTACGGACATCCAAAAGCCGGCGTACAGTCCAAGCCGGCTCGCCATCGATGATCCGGGCAGGAGGCGGTGCCGGACCCGGAGTACAGAGGGGTGAGGTGTGATGTGGTTTAATTCGGGACACATGAAACACAGGATGGATCCGCAGTGAGGCCGGAAGCTGAAGCCTCACCGCGGCTGGACTGATGACCTTAAGGATCTTAAATGGGCCAATGTAACGGTCCTGTAGCTTGGGGGAGTCCACCTTGAGGGGAATGTCCTTTGTGGATAACCACACCTCCTGTCCTGGCCGATACGCAGGGGCCGGGGCCCGCCGATGGTCTGCATGGGCTTTTGCCCTCGTCCGGGCCTTTAGCAAAGCAGAACGGGCGGCACGCCACACCCGACGGCACTTCCGTAGGTGGGCCTGGACCGAGGGCACACCGACCTCTCCCTCAACCACCGGAAACAACGGGGAATGATACCCCAGACATACCTCAAAAGGGGAGAGGCCGGTGGCTGAAGACACCTGGCTGTTATGAGCATACTCGATCCAGGCCAAATGGGTACTCCAGGCCGCCGGGTGCGCGGCCGTCACGCAGCGCAAAGCCTGTTCCACCTCCTGGTTTACCCGTTCTGCTTGCCCGTTGGTCTGAGGGTGGTACCCGGACGACAGACTCACCGTGGCCCCCAGTTCCCGGCAGAAGCTCCTCCAGACTTGCGAGGAGAACTGGGGACCGCGATCGGAGATGATGTCTGTTGGAATCCCATGCAGCCGGACGACGTGGTGGACCAGGAGGTCCGCTGTCTCCTGGGCTGTTGGGAGCTTCGGGAGGGCCACGAAGTGGGCCGCCTTGGAGAATCGGTCCACTATCGTGAGGATGGTGGTGTTACCCTGGGACGGCGGGAGGCCCGTGACAAAATCCAGGCCGATGTGGGACCAGGGGCGATGAGGCACAGGCAGCGGCTGGAGTAGTCCTGATGCCCTGCGATGGTCAGCCTTGCCCCTGGCGCAGGTGGTGCAGGCCTGGATATAATCCCGGACGTCGGCCTCTAGGGACGCCCACCAGAAGCACTGCCGGACAACTGCCATGGTTCTTCGCACCCCTGGATGACAGGAGAGCTTGGAGCCGTGACAGAAGTCCAGGACTGCAGCCCTAGCTTCTGGTGGGACGTATAGTTTGTTCTTCGGCCCAGTTCCGGGGTCCGGGCTTCGTGCCAGGGCCTCCCGGACGGTTCTCTCTACGTCCCAGGTGAGGATGGCCACGATAGTGGACTCCGGGATGATGGGTTCCGGTGGATCCGACAACTCCGCTTTGACTTCATCTTCACGTACCCGGGACAAGGCATCCGATCTCTGGTTTTTGGTCCCGGGACGGTAGGTGATCCGGAAGTCAAAACGGCCGAAGAACAGTGACCAGCGGGCTTGCCTGGGATTCAGCCGCTTGGCGGTCCTGATATACTCCAGGTTCCGGTGGTCAGTGAAAACCGTGAATGGCACGGACGTTCCCTCCAACAGATGTCTCCACTCTTCAAGAGCCTCTTTCACCGCAAGGAGTTCTCGATTGCCGACGTCATAGTTCCGTTCGGCCGGGGTCAACCTGCGGGAAAAATAGGCACACGGGTGAAGGACCTTATCGGTCTTCCCGCTCTGGGAAAGCACAGCTCCTATCCCTGAGTCCGAGGCGTCCACTTCAACCACTAACTGGCGACTAGGATCGGGCTGCACCAGAAAGGGTGCAGACGAGAAGCGCCGTTTCAACTCCTTGAACGCGGCATCGCAACGATCCGACCAGGTGAAGGGGACTTTTGGTGAGGTCAGGGCTGTCAGGGGGCTAACTACCTGACTGTAGCCCTTAATGAACCTCCTGTAGAAATTTGCAAAGCTGAGGAACTGTTGCAGCTTCCTACGGCTAGTGGGTTGGGGCCAGTCTCTCACCGCCGCAACCTTGGCCGGATCAGGAGCGACGTAGTTGGGGGAGATGATAAACCCCAGGAAGGACAAAGATGTGCGGTGAAACTCACACTTCTCGCCCTTCACAAACAGCCGGTTCTCCAACAACCGCTGCAGGACCTGACGTACATGCCGGACATGAGTCTCAGGATCCGGAGAAAAGATGAGTATATCGTCTAGATATACGAAGACGAATCAGTGCAGGAAATCCCGCAAGACATCATTAACTAATGCTTGGAACGTCGCGGGGGCGTTTGTGAGGCCGAACGGCATGGCCAGGTACTCAAAGTGACCTAATGGGGTGTTGAATGCCGTCTTCCATTCGTCTCCCTTCCGGATTCGAATCAGGTGATACGCATTTCTAAGATCCAGCTTAGTAAAGATTTTGGCTCCATGCAGGGGGGTGAACACAGAATCTAATAATGGCAACGGGTATCGGTTGCGAACCGTAATCTCATTCAGCCCCCTGTAATCAATACATGGACGAAGTCCGCCATCTTTCTTGCCCACAAAAAAGAAACCTGCCCCCATCGGGGAGGTGGAGTTCCGGATCAGCCCGGCAGCTAATGAGTCCCGGATGTAGGTCTCCATTGATTCGCGCTCAGGTCGTGAGAGGTTGTACAGCCTGCTGGACGGGAACTCAGCGCCTGGAACCAAATCAATGGCACAATCGTACGGACGGTGCGGGGGAAGGGTTAGTGCCAGATCCTTGCTGAAGACGTCAGCAAGATCGTGGTACTCAACCGGCACTGCCGTCAGATTGGGAGGGACTTTGACCTCCTCCTTAGCCTGGGAACCGGGAGGAACCGAGGATCCTAAACACACCCGATGGCAGGTTTCGCTCCACTGAACCACCACCCCAGACGGCCAATCGATCCGGGGATTGTGCTTTAACATCCATGGGATGCCCAAAATCATGCGGGAGGTAGAAGGAGTTACAAAAAACTCAATCTCCTCCCGGTGGTTTCCAGACACCACCAGAGTTACTGGTTGTGTCTTGTGTGTGAGTAAAGGGAGGAGGGTGCCATCTAGTGCCCGCACCTGCAATGGCGAAGGAAGCGCCACCAGAGGGAGCCCTACCTCCCTTGCCCATCTGCTATCTAGCAGATTCCCTTCTGACCCCGTGTCCACCAGTGCTCGGGCTTGAAGGGTTAAATCCCCGCTCAGGATCGTGACTGAGAGTCGTGTGGCAATTTTAGTGTGTCTCACTTGAATGTCTTGACCCCCCCTTAGCCCAGTCTCTAAGGGCGAGTGTTGACGTCTTGGCCGTTTGGGGCAGTCTCTCTGTGTGTGCTCTGTTGAGCTGCAGAGAAAACACTCTCCACGGATCAGCCTCCCCATTTTGGCCCTGTGCGTTTCCCTAACGTCAACAGGGGGAGCTGTTGCCCCACAAAGCGCTGCGGCTGTGGAGCGTGGGGAGGGCGGCCCCTTTTCGAACCCGGAAGGGAGAGGGGCGGCGCGTATCCGGTCACGTCCTTCGCCTCGCTCCCGACGGCGTTCCTCTAACTGATTGTCTAATCGTATAACGAGATCAATAAGCCCGTCCAAATCCCGCGGTTCGTCCTTAGCCACCAGGTGCTCCTTCAGGACCAACGATAGTCCATTTACGAAGGCGGCGCGGAGGGCGGTGCTATTCCAGCCGGACCTCGCAGCCGCGATGCGGAAGTCGACTGCATAAGCAGCTGCGCTCCGGCGCCCCTGTCTCATTGACAGCAGCACGGCTGAAGCGGTCTCTCCTCTATTTGGGTGATCGAACACTGTTCTGAACTCCCTCACAAACCCATCATATGTCAGAAGGAGCCATGAATTTTGCTCCCAGAGCGCTGTAGCCCAAGCGCGTGCCTTGCCGCGAAGCAGATTAATCACATAAGCTATCTTACTAGCATCAGTCGCGTACATGACGGGACGTTGTGCGAAGACGAGCGAACACTGCATAAGAAAGTCCGCGCATGTCTCCACACAACCCCCGTATGGTTCTGGAGGGCTTATGTATGCTTCAGGGGAAGGTGGGGGGGTCGTTGAACGACCTGTGGAACGTCATTATTGCGCACAGGATCGACAGGAGGGAGAGCCGCAGCAGCGCCCTGAGGGCGCGCTTCCACCTGCGCGGCGAGAGCCTCCACCCTGCGGTTAAGGAGGACGTTCTGCTCGGTCATCAGATCCAGCCGAGCCGTAAAAGCGGTGAGGATTCGCTGCAACTCACCGATCATTCCTCCTGCAGACGCCTGTGCGCCGTGCTCTTCCATTGGCCGTTCAACGGCCGGTCGACGCCCCTCGGGGTCCATGACGTTGGCCGAGATATCCTGTTTGGAAAGTGTAGGTACACGGACCCACAACAGGGGGCGCAAATGAACGGACAATGGATGAGGTCAAATAACAACACTTTACTGTTGTGAATGGGCACAACAATTACAATCAGATTACAACAATAGACAAAAGCCAAATCACAAAAGGTGTCGTGTGGGCAGGCTCGAAGATAGGAGACGTCTGTCCAAAGCAAAACCGGAACCACACGATTTCCTCCGCCACCAGACCCCGGGAATACTGGAGCCGCCAAGTCCCAAACTCCCAGGTGGCCACTGCCTTCGCGTGTCGGACCTGGTACTGCTGGCGAGGAACAAAAGAACAATTAAATGTGGGTGCGTCTGCACCCAGGAATCCGTACGGCAGTAAAACTACCTCCACCAGTCGTTGGAAAAGGAGTCAGCTAAACAACTCACAAAAGTCACAAAAGATCACTGTTAACCAGTCAGCTGAGCACGTTACCTTCCAGGTAGAACGATATCTTGGCAAAGAGGTGGAGGCGTCGTCCTGCTGATATTCCCCTGCTGATCAGATGATGGGTAACAGCTGTTGCAGGTGATGCGTGACAGCTGTCACCCTGGCTGCTCCTGTGAGGCGACTGCGCCCTCTCGTGCCTGAAGCCCGCACTTCAGGCAGGGCGCCCTCTGGTGGTGGGCCAGCAGTACCTCCTCTTCTGGCGGCCCACACAACACGAAAGCAAAGTTTGATGCAGTAGCACTGCTCCAATTGTTCCGTCATTTTCCTTGTAATAAAAATCCGCCCAGCGCGCTCCACACATCCTCACACAAAGGCTGCTTACCAGGAACTGACGCAATCGACAGGTGGGAAAAAAATTCACGCATGCGCATGAAGGTTCAAGTTTGCTCACGCAAGCACACGTGATTCAAATCCATCAGGTTTTAGAAAAAAATTAAAAGGTCCGATACTTTTCTAACAGACCTCATATTTTTGAGCCCTGTGTTAACGATCCATAAAGGTCCAAAAGTGCATTCTGAGCATGTCAAAATCTACTATGCTATTTATGTGTCTTAAATCCCGAGTAGAAAGTAAAGGTCCAGGGTGAAAAGTCGTGTTTAGTCAGTTAATCATGGATGTGTTTTGGGCATACAGTGAAATAAACCAATCAGATCGTCATTGGCACTTGAATGTGGCACACTGCTATTTACAAATTGGAGTCTGGATACAGTTGTGAGAGGTTTTCTGGCAAAAAGATGCATCAATACACAGCACATCATTTTTGTGAGCAGCAGTCATCCACCAAAACTCCCTGAGGTGAAGCAGGTGAGTGCCTCCTTCCTACAACACCTCCTCCTTCTTCATCTACACCCACCTGATCTCCACTATACCCCATCAGACGCAGACAGCCCCCATGCTTGGACCAAACCGCGGTAGCCCTGCCTTGGTATGCTCCAGGAGGAAGAAAACAAACATAAAATTATGGTACAAATCAGAGCTGTTCAAGTTTTATATTTTTATCATTAGTTTATATGTGCACTTGTAGTATTTCTTTCAATTCAGTTTTGTTTTAGGGCAGCGAGGTGTGTTAGTGGTTTGCACTGTTGCCTCACAGAAAGACGGTCATGGGGTCGATTCCCACCTGTGGCCTTTGTGTGGAGTTTACATGTTCTCCCCGTGTTTGCGTGGGTTCTCTCAGGGTGCTCTGGCTTACTTCCACATCCAAAGACATGCAGTGTAGGTGAATTGGAAAGTTAAAATTGTCCGTAGGTGTGTGAGGGTGTGAATGTGTTTGTCTTTATGTGGCCCTGTGACAGACTGGCATCCTGCCCAGGGTGTACCCTGCTCTATGACTGTTAGGATAGGCTCCAGCACCCCCGCAACCTGATATTGGATAAGCGGTTGAAGGTGTGTGTTTTGTTTTAGTGTGATGAGGAAAGGGGAGGAATATGAGCGCTAAAGCACATTGCTGTTAGGCCTATCTGAATATTGTGCCATAAAAATATACCAGAAATACACTGTGCATGATTTTAGATCAGCTGGTTTATGGTGCAATTGCTTTCTGCTGCCTCATGATAACAACGGTCCAACACTGCAGCTGACCACACCTCATTTTAAGACTAACACAAGCATGGGAACACAGATGAGCACAAGCATATTTGATATTTTAAAAATGTGGGTGCTGGGCATTCCAATGACAGCTGCATCACTTGTATGCTAGCAATCACACTTTTTCTGCTTTGTGCAGTATGTTAAAATCAGGTTGTGCCTTTATTGATATCTGTGGGAAGAATGAGTGGATTTGAGAAACAGTACCTATGTAGCAATCAGATTCATCATTGTCTCCTCCTATGGCCACGGTGCTACCCTCCAACATAGCCATGATCCTGTTGAAGTGGCGCTGGTTGATGATGCGGCCATAGTCTGGGCAGGATTTTGGGTTGTCTGTGTAGAATTCCTGTCAGGGGGGAGAGTTTCATAACTTCCACTGATCTGTCTGTAAAACATTGACCTCTGGCTTAAGAATGCTGAAACACTTCAGAAAGAGTCCTTTACTTTACTTACAGTGAGCCTATAGGAATGTTTCCACTGCAGGAACGTGCAGGCCATCTTAGGGGGCTGACACTTCTGCTTGTTTCCATTGGGAGGCGGGAAAACCCCCAACAATGGGCAGGGGTGGCCTTGAAACGGCAACCTTCTGCTCTGGCAACAAGCATGCTAACCACTTGGCCACCACCCTGCAGCAATCCAGTGGGAAGCCAAATTAAAAAAGCAAAAATACACTTCTGGTTTTGCTTTCTGACTGAAGCACTAACGCCTGATGTTAATGATAGCAAACAAAATGCTTGCTATCACTGTGAGCTCAGTGGTTCTTCACGACAGCAGAGATGCGACAGCTGAGCCGTTCCTGAAATCTGAGGAGTCGGCCAAGTTCCTGCAGTGGAAACAGCCCTTGTTTCTTTTATGTAAATGCACTGTGACAAGTGATTTGGGAAGTTTTATCACAGATGTCCTTCCTTCATGCAATGCTACATTACTTGGAGAATGGGCAGGTGTGGCTTTAAACCAGGAACCTTCTGTTGTGAAGGCAAGTGCACTGACCACTTGGCCACCACACTATAGAACTCTGGATATTAAACATATTTAACTTAACAAAAGTACATTTAAAAAACAAATTTAACACAATATGACTTCTGTATGTTTTCAAATTAATACATTAATTTGAAAATGAAATTTTTACACAAAAATGTTGGATTCACACAGTATTGCCTTTTGGGGTTTGAGGTATTTTGTACCTCGATTGACTTCTTGACCTCTTTGATGACCTGGTCCTGGATGCTGGGCTCACACAGGATGTAGTCTGGAGCAATGCAGGTCTGACCACAGTTAGTGTACTTCCCCCAGGTGACACGCCTGCATGGTAGTAGAAAGACGTTAATGAGACGGTCGCGGGAAAAAAATGGAGGAAATTTTTCAATTAAGCCATCAGTTTTGCTGTGACCTGCAAGCAACACTTAAATCACAGTTTTTGTCGATGTAGCAGGGGCTCTTGCCGCCCAGTTCCAGAGTGACTGGTGTCAGATGTTTGGCAGCAGCCTCCATGATCAACTTGCCGACCATGCTGTTGCCGGTGTAGAAGATATGATCAAACTTGTGGCGAAGCAGCTCCTGTGTCTCTGTCACTCCTCCAGTTACGACGGGGTAAAGCTCCTGATGTACAGCACAACACCACACTTTTATTTAACCTTTATTTAATCAGGTTAGTCCCATTGAGATCAAGACCACTTTTGCAAGGGAGAGGTCTGTGGGGGGGGGGAATGTGGGGGTGAAACTGCGGCACCCGGAGGAAACCCACGCAAACATGGGGAGAACATGCAAACTCCACACAGAAAGGCCACAGGTGGGAATCAAACCCACGACCTTCTTGTTGTGAGGCAACAGTGCTAACTACTAAGCGAACGTGCTGCCCAATGTAATAACTTACTTATCACTCTCAGCTACATGCTAGCTCGTGGGATTATAACAACTTTTTTATATTAGCTTTGAAGCTACTTTTCAGTATCTAAATAGTCAAAGTTCTTTATTATTGGCACACAGCAGCTCACACAGCTGCCATACAGATTTTGAAGTAGTCTGACCCTATTTCCTTTAATATTTGGATCTGTGTATTTCTACAAAGTTGTGAAAAAATAGATTTTTTTTGGTTATTTTCTATTTAGGATATTCATGTGGAAATTAAAAGTGTTGTAATTAAGCTTGCACTCAAAAAATGTGAAATTTCATTGTGAAAATTTCTATTGAAAATATAAACAACAGAAAAAGATAAACATACATTACAAATAATTGTAAAATGTTATACGAGGTCTGTCCATAAAGTATAGGTCCTTTTTATTTTTTTCAAAAACTATATGGATTTCATTCATATGTTTTTACGTCAGACATGCTTGAACCCTCGTGCGCATGCGTGAGTTTTTCCACGCCTGTCGGTGACGTCATTCGTCTGTGAGCACTCCTTGTGGGAGGAGTCGTCCAGCCCCTCGTCGGAATTCCTTTGTCTGAGAAGTTGGTGAGAGACTGGCGCTTTGTTTGATCAAAATTTTTTCTAAACCTGTGAGACACATCGAAGTGGACATGGTTCGAAAAATTAAGCTGGTTTTCGGTAAAAATTTTAACAGCTGATGAGAGATTTTGAGGTGATACTGTCGCTTTAAGGACTTCCCACGGTGCGAGACGTCGCGCAACGCTCTCAGGCGCCGTCGTCAGCCTGTTTCAAGCTGAAAACCTCCACATTTCAGGCTCTATTGATCCAGGACGTCGTGAGAGAACAGAGAAGTTTCAGAAGAAGTCGGTTTCAGCATTTTATCCGGATATTCCACTGTTAAAGGAGTTTTTTTAATGAAAGACGTGCGGACGGGTCACCTCCGTGTTGATAACCATTTGTAAAATCCAGGCGGCTTTTGATGGCTTTCAGTGGAGTGAGTATATGAGAAATTGTTTAACAGCTGGACATGTTCCAACTTGTCCTTAAGGCTTCCAACAGAGGTGTTTTTCCTGTGGCGGAGCGTCGCGGCGGCTGCGAGCTGACGCTGCAATCCGCCCGCACGTCTTTCATTAAAAAAATCTCCTTTAACAGTGGAATATCCGGATAAAATACTGAAACCGACTTCTTCTGAAACTTCTCTGGAAAAGATACATGAGATTCTGTTGTTTCCAAACCGGACCCCCTCTACACCCTGGCTGCGCCTAGAAATTCTGTCCATAAAGGTAATGAACAGAACCGGTGACAAAGGGTAGCCCTGGCGGAGGCCAATGTGCACTGGAAACAGGTTTGACTTACTACCGGCAATGCGAACCAAGCTCCTGCTGCGGTCGTACAGGGACCGGATGTTGGGAAAGTGTAGTGACATGGACCCACAACAGGGGGCGTAAATGAATGGACAATGAAAGAGCCGAATATGAACACTTTACTGTTGTGAAAGAGCACAACCAAAATACAGAGGATTACAGAATTTTGCAAACAATCAATCCACAGAGGTGACGTGTGGGCAGGCTCGAGGACAGAAGACGTCTGTCCTGAGAGGAACTAGAACCACACGATTGCCTCCGCCACCGAACCCGGAGAATACTGGAGCCGCCAAGTCCCGAGTCCCCAGGTGGCCACCGTCTCCGAATGTCGGATCTGGTACTGCTGGCGAGGAGCAAAAACAGTGAGATGTGGGTGTGTGCACACCCAGTAACAATAATGGTGGGAATTCCACCTCCACCTCTAATCCAGAAAACTGGCACGTGCAGTAGTAGTGAGTACTTATCAACAGTTTGGCGTGGGGAGCAAAAACGTCAGCCCTCCACGTATCACAAACTCAGCCTCCAGCTGCGAGCACTCACCGAACTGAACCGAACTGACTGTAAACGACACAAAAACAAACACTGTCTGAATAGACAAAAACAACGGCTGAGAGCAGTTACCTTCACAGGTAGATGATATCTCGGCAACGAGGTGGAGATGACGTCCGGCTTTTATGGAGTGGATTTGATGAAGTGAAGATGGATGACAGCTGTTATGAGTTGATGAGTGACAGCTGTCACTCCCGGCTGTGTCCGTGGTGGCAGCGCCCTCTCGTGCCTGAAGCCCGCACTTCAGACAGGGCGCCCTCTGGTGGTGGGCCAGCAGTACCTCCTCTTCAGCGGCCCACACAACAGGACCCCCCCTTCAACGGGCGCCAGGCTTGTCCGGGTGACGGCGGTAGAAATCGGCCAGGAGGGCCGGGTCCAGAATGAAGCTCCTCTTCACCCAGGAGCGTTCTTCAGGTCCATACCCCTCCCAGTCCACCAAATACTGGAACCCCCGGCCCATTCGACGGACGTCCAGGAGCCGGTGTACAGTCCACGCGGGCTCCCCGTCGATGATCCGGGCAGGAGGCGGCGCCGGACTGGCACAGAGGGGTGAGGTGAGGTGTGGTTTAATCCGGGAGACATGAAAAACAGGGTGGATCTGCAGTGAAGCCAGGAGCTGGAGCTTCACTGCAGCAGGACTGAGGACTTTGACGATTTTGAATGGTCCAATGAATCTGTCCATCAGTTTGGGGGAGTCCACCTGCAGGGGAATGTCCTTGGTTGATAACCACACCTCCTGCCCGGGCTGGTTTGCAGGGGCCGGGGACCGCCGGCGGTCTGCATGGGTCTTAGCCCTCGTCCGGGCCTTCAACAAGGCAGAACGGGCGGTGTGCCACACCCGACGGCATCTGCGCAGGTGGGCCTGGACCGAGGGCACACCGACCTCTCCCTCCACCATGGGAAACAATGGGGGCTGGTACCCCAGACACACCTCAAATGGGGAGAGGCCGGTGGCAGAAGACACCTGACTGTTATGTGCATACTCGATCCAGGCCAGATGGTTACTCCAGGCCGTCGGGTGCGCGGATGTCACACAGCGGAGGGTCTGTTCCAATTCTTGGTTGGCCCGTTCTGCCTGCCCGTTCGTCTGTGGGTGGTACCCAGACGAGAGGCTCACGGTGGCCCCCAGTTCTCTGCAGAAACTCCTCCAGACTTGAGAGGAAAACTGGGGACCACGATCCGAGACTACGTCAGTTGGTATCCCATGCAGACGGACGACATGGTGGACCAGGAGGTCAGCAGTCTCCTGGGCCGTTGGAAGCTTCGGGAGGGCCACGAAGTGGGCCGGCTTGGAGAATCGGTCCACTTTCGTGAGGATGGTCGTCATGCCCTGGGACGGCGGGAGGCCCGTGACGAAATCCAGGCCGATATGGGACCAGGGGCGATGAGGCACCGGAAGCGGTTGGAGGAGTCCCTGGGTTTTGGAGTGGTCTGCCTTGCCCCTGGCACAGGTGGTGTGTCAAGAAAGATGACTTTAAGCTTGCTTTTAGCTTGTTTTCATCTTGGAATATATTATGTGCCATTGGATTAATATACATGCTGTTGGATTAAACTGGACAATGTTTGGTAATTTCCCGGAGTAAGTGAGGTCATGCCGGAGTTTTCCATTACAAATGGGGAGGCCCATGGAATGAACTCAGTGGTGAAGACGATGGAATATGTCTAAGAATGATTCCAATATAACACGTATGATTAAATGAACTATTAATGTAATAAAATTAAGAGTTGATTAGAAAAAGTATGTTACAAATAAGTGAAATGATTATATGAGTTGTTTTTCATAAAAAGTGCAGAGTCAGAAGAGGAAGTGAAGAAGTTGGTTTGATAAAGAGTGCAGAGAAGAAAGGGGAAGTGATGTCGCGAGCGAGGCCAGAAGAGCTGATGATAAACAACTGATCAAATGATTAAGATGTGATAAAATATGAAATGAATAATAAGGAATGAAAATGTGTTAACCGAAAAGAGGAACTTGAGAAATAAGTTACTGGCAAAGGGCTGCAGATGGCTTCCAGTAAGGGACGGAGAAGGGAGGAGGTTTTGAGTCACCAGCATCCATCTGAACAACAAAGAATCAAGCTCATATGTAAACTGTGGAACACCAGGAAACGGGGTTATTCTTCCAGGGAGAGGTGCTGTTGTCACTTCTCCCCTGCTACGAGGAGATCACAAGACTTGACCATCTTGTGAGCAGCAATTGGAATCGTGGAGTGAGAGGATTGGAGCCATAAGAGATCATTTGAGAGAGTTTTCAACTCCCACTCAGACCGTCCAGTCACGGAGTAGCAGAGCATTGGAGAATAATCACTGGCCTTAAGTCTGAGTGGGGAAGTT
This sequence comes from Thalassophryne amazonica, assembly GCF_902500255.1. Lineage (NCBI taxonomy): Eukaryota > Metazoa > Chordata > Actinopteri > Batrachoidiformes > Batrachoididae > Thalassophryne > Thalassophryne amazonica. The sequence continues at coordinate 59,383,902 of NC_047111.1, forward strand.
TCAACGTTTTCTCTCTCAAGGAACATCACATCATACCAGAATGGATTAGATCAACTTTTGGTTGATTGAAGAAGGAATAAACTCTTATGTGGATTAATTTCCTGAAGGATTACAACATCACACAAGGATCGTGGTCAGCTAACGACTAATAGCTGATGAAGAGGAAATCAAGTTCATCGAGCTGGGGATTTTAACATCAAAAACCTCCTTCCCTCACTCCTAGAAAAATTGTTAAGAAATCAATCCAGTCCAGTCAAAGTAAGATCAGACAGCATTATTGAATTAAAAACAAAAATCTCTGCCAATCATTATTCTGATTATACTTGAATTATTGTTGTGAAATTATCATCATATAACCTATTTTGATTATGTTGTCGGCACTTGCAAAACCTGCAATAAATTTCCAAGCATGCAGTTAAAGTGTTAAGGCTCGGACATTGGATTTATTGATGCTTCTTAAGGTGTAAAAGTTAAAGATTATTGGGTGTATAACATCAAAAAGTGCTCTAAAAGGTTAGTCTGGTTTTTAATGAAATTAACGCATCCTGGGGACTCGCTGTACGAGTCACTAAATTCAAAATCTAGCAACATTCCAAGAGCCCTGATCCCATAAGAGGAGAGCTGCCGTTAACGGGCGTGGCCGGCTCGTATCCTGGTTCCAGAGAAGGCTATTCGACCGGGGTGCGAGATCAGCGTCAGCGGGGTGGACGTCCGGATGGAGGCAGTGAGCGGCTAGACGAATCTCCTCGCCACCAGCTTGAACAGCCTTTGTGCAGCCCTGCCGGGTAATACCCGTGGAGACACGAAGGGCGGACCTCAGAGACGGAGAGCTGGTTTTAGTACACAAACGCACTCATCGGAGGGTGAGCGTGTGCCGCGTGTATCTAAAAAAATAACGGGATCTGACACGTGGCGCCCGAACAGGGACCTGACGAAGTGTAGTTGGGTCTGAGGAAGAATCCTGGCCAAAGGAGATTCTTTGCCATTGGATAGGTGGAAAGCCTCTGAATAGATCACCAAAGGAGACAGTGTTGTGGAGAGTGTCGGCTGATGGCCTGTATAGGTCCAGTAACGGCTTGAAACATATCTGTTTTCCAGAGGTGTGAAAATTTGGAGGCGACCACCAGAAGGACGAAGTAAAGACAACAGGAGTAAGTATCCCAGGGAGCTGGGATCAAGGACGAGAAGCGGACGTGTCACTGCTGGATCGTCTGAACTGGGACGAGAAGCAGACGTGTCACTGCTGGATCGTCTGAACTGGGACGAGAAGCAGACGTGTCACTGCTGGATCTTCTGGACTGGGACGAGAAGCAGACGGGGATAGCCTGCTGGATCGTCATGAAACGACGAGGAAGGGAAGCAGGCGAGGGAGCCTGCTGGATCGGATCGTCAAGAGAGCAGGTATGAGAGTATGCCGTGCAAAATGGTGATCTACAAGAGAGAATAGGATCATCAACCCGTGAGGTTCCTGAGGGGAGAAGCGGGGAAAGGAGCAGCTGATTTGGAATTAACCTCTGGAATTAGCGCTGAATAGCCAAGTAGTCTGTCACTCATCCCTGACTCAAGGCGCCAAGAGAGGCTTTGAGAGGCAGACGACTCGAGACGACAAGGACCATAGCTGAAGTCAAGGAGACTACAGTGGTGGAATCGACAATCTCAGCAACCGAGAGAATAAAGAGAGGATAATCATTACGAAACAGTAAGGTTAGTGTTAAAAACAAGCAGTGAAAATATGGCTGAAGAAGAGTCAGGACCCGTAGTAACCCCTGAATCCGAACAAGACGAGGAAAAAGAAGTGAATATTCGGTCACACAGAGTGGTATTGTATGGACGAGGATATGATTCTTGGGCAGAAACAGTTCAAAAATATGTCAGAGATCAAAGTGTAGAAACTGATGAAGAAAGTTTCAAAGAAGCTATGGCAGGAACTATACACACATTAGGGATATATTATCCAGGTCAGCATAAGGAGGGGCAGATCCTGGCCGTTTTGGAAAGCCCACCAGTCCCAAAGGACAAGACGGGGACCAGAGAGTGGCTTGAGTGGTGGTGTAAACTTCTTGAAGAAGAGTGGAAAAGAGGACAAATCACCACCTTAATAAGTCCTGAGAAAAGTTATGACTCCGTAGTAAAAATGACAGCTGGGTTGTTGGGAGTAGAGACGGTCCTGGTAGATGTTAAAGCAAAATCAGCGTCCGTATATGCTGAGTTTAAGTCCATGGCAGAACGACTAAAGGGATTAGGAAGAATGCTTAAGGAACAATATCCTATAATGGAAGATAGGAATGGAAGTCAGTTCTTCGACAATGAAGACGAGAGCAACATAAATTTCCAGATTGAACCCGAACAAAGTGATGAGGAAAACAAGCCAGAGGGAAGTGGAGATGAATTGACATCCCCGGGAGGTCCTAATTCTGGAGTAAATGGTCAAGAATATAAAAGCCCGGACCAGCTCCACACAAGCTTTGACCCGGTGTGGCAAAATTTGCCCTTAGGAAGTGTGAGAGGAACAACCTCAACAGTTAAAAAACAGACAGAACGCCTGATTGAACAGGATAAAAGACGAAGAAGCCTTCAAGGCGTATCTGGACAGATATTCCATCAATCGCCGGAATGTGGGCACAGAAGCTTGGGACAGCTTAAATCTGAAGAATGTGTTGCCGGACCGAGTTACCATATTAAAGAGGAAGGGCGCTCGCAGGAAATCTTTAGAAAATCTAAAGCAAAAACCCACCATGTATACATTGAATCTGACTACATGGAAGACTTGAACCCTATGCCCGAAGGAACCAAAAAAATGGTGACCCAAGATGGAAGACGGGCATATCATTATTTTGGCGGTCCTTGGGATATAGATGGAGATAGTCTCATTGTCTTAACAAATCACAGACTGAAAATTGCCAACCGAAAATTCCGAGCAAAGCTCAAGGAGCGGGCAGGCAAAGAATACCAAGAGGAGCTTAAGAACATAAAGGGGAGAAGTCTGGACGGAAAATCGATGGTGATAACAAGCGCACCACGAATGGATTATCATGCACTCATACATGTGCCCTTTGAAAGCTACCCAGGGAGAGAAAATTAAATCGAATACACGGAGAAAATGTTGAAAACTCTGGGAATAGCTATTGATTTGGCCAAAGAACGCCAGCATCGGCGAGTGGTGATATGTGTGGACGGATTACGATCTGGACATATGACATGGGAAGAGGCAGAAAAGGTTGCCATGGCAGCCGTGAACCTACACATGCGTACCCCAGGAGTATGGGGATCAATGAGAGAAATAGTGGTGGTCACTAGCAATGAGCAGGAGCAAGATCGAGTGAGAAGGGCACTTGAAGCGGTGAACCTAGGACCAAATAGAGCAGGTCCAAAGAAGGGTGCAGTTGGAGCAAGTGGAGTGGCAACTAGTCCCCCGTTAGTGATGCAGCCCATTCCCATGGCGACAAGTGAGAAAAGATCAGTACATGCTGTAGGAGTGCAGCGATTAAGGATTAAAACCCCACGACCAACATTAAAACAAGTGGCAAGTGGGCTCCAGACTATCATACACCCGACAGACTCCCAATCATGGATGAGAGAGTCTTTCCAGGCTCCTCCATCGGATAATGGAGAAGAGGATCCTATATTCAGTCCTTTACCAGTCGGAAATAATGAAGCAACTGGGGCACCCCGAAAGTCAGAACAAAACGGGGACCCACAACCACAAGACCCAAGTCCTCCCCATGAATCTGATATGGATGAGGACCAGGAAAGAGAGTCTGAAGAGGAGATCAATCCACAAGACTCAGAAGAGGATGAACCGCTATCTGTGGTAGGGGAAAGAGAAGTCTCACGCCCAGAACTACGAACTGGACGTTACAGAGGACGAAAGAAAGAAGTTGGGGTGTATAATGTGCGTGTAGCCTCTGAGAGAATTGCAAGAGATGTCAGAGTCAACCCAGTGGAGACCCGAGATAAGCGACAAACCTATGCTCCAGAAGTTGGACAAACTGGGTATGACATCCCAGAAGAGTGGATAGAGCGACAAGATGAAAAGAAAACTCTCGAGGTAACAGCTACTGTTGGAGAGTGGGCTAATATACTAATGTGGCCTTTCTATCCTACATTAACCGCCTGTAAAGAGTTAACGAATAACTTCAGAGTCGCCTATTTAGGCGTTGCCCATGATGTGATGTTGAGAAAACTAAAAACAGCAGCTTTACGCTGGTCACGGCAAGTGTTGAGAGAAACTAATGAAGAAAATCTGGATGATGAGGGAGAAACAATTCCACCATTGTCAGGATTACAAGCGAGCCTCCCAAATCAGAACTTTCCTGCTGGATCTAGAGAGCAAAGTCTGCCAGCAATTCAAGCTGAAATTCAAGCAGACGGCAGGGAATTCCGTGAATTCAAGAAATTAAAGATGCTGGTGAGAGAGAAAGAACCAAATGAAGACCTAAAGGACTATTTGAAAGAAGTGTGGCCCCTTATTGACAGAGCTTCGAACAGTGAAGAGGGTAAATCTATGTGGCTAGCCCAAGTTACCAGTCAACCCATCAGTCGGGGTGAACCAGCACGAAACCATTATGCCAGGTTAGTGTTGGAAGATCCCAACGATGAAGATTCCCATATTGCTCGAGCTAAAGCTGGACTAGACAAAGGTCAAACATTGGTTCAAGTTTGGCATGGGCTGAAACAGACGATTTTGCCACAACGCTATATTAGGGCACTGAGAGAGGTCACTAAAGGAAGAAGAGGGGAGATAACTTTTGTAAAAATGCCCATAGACGGCACTACAGTCCCACAAATGGACACGGTGGTAAAGAGCTGGGATCTGGAGCAGCAGTTCTATGAAGAAAAGAGGAAGAAGGAGAGCACACCGAGATCAGGACAAAAACCGGTGGGAGTGGAGAAAAGAAATTCAGTACCTAAACCACCACCTCCTCAGTCACATCAAACACCACAGAGGAATAATCAAAGGCCTCCAGTTGGACAATGGAGCTCTTGGCCGAGAGGTCCACCACCTCCACCACCACAATCGTGACCTACACCTGCACCTCGTAGTGGTGGCTATCTCCCTAAAGAGGAGTACGACAAATTAACTTCAGAACAAAGGAAAGCCCTCCAGGAAGTCTGCCAAGCTACAGCGGCGGCTGGAGGGCAAAAGAAGTAATGGCTTCGGAGGCGCGGGTCACGCTAGACCATGCCTACTGGGAAGGGGACGATATCTACACTGATGTGGATGGAGAACCGTACCTGGTGGACATGGGAGCAGAGGTGTCCATGACCCGCAGAAACCTTGTTACCATAGGATACCTATTGATCCAGTATGCAAATGGGGCAACGGAGAGAACACCATTTGGAATATGGAAAGGGATAGTTTGGTTAAAAGGCCCCTTTAATTTGATATCAGTCAAGGATTTGAGAAAATTGCATCGGCCCAAAAGACTTCGAACTCTAATAAGACGACGAGTGAAAAAATTACAAGCAAGAGTTGTACGAATGGGTATAACTCCATTTGGAAAGAGTCCGGTAAGCTGGTACAAAGAAGTGGATGTACCGGCTGTTACAGAAGAAAAAATTGAAGAAAGTGATTTCTCTGAAGCAGGGAAAGAAAAATTGAGGGAAATTATCTCCGAAGCTAAAGTAGCACGATTTAAAAATGATTGTGGAGAGTTGGGGACTAAACACATTCATGTCATCGAAGGGGGAGTACATCCACCAGTGCGACAATATCCCTTGAACCCTGGAGCGGTTATGGAAATGGATAAAATAGTAAAAGAATTGGAAGCTTTGGGGATCATTCGAGTGGAATTGAATCCGATCACTAACAGCCCCATCCAAGCGGTTAAGAAGCCAGAGTCGGCAGGAGGAGGCTGGAGACCAGTAATCAGCTTCAAGGCTCTCAATCGACGAACAATAGTTAATAGAGCGAGTTTGATAAATCCCCAAGGAGCACTGAAAACGCTCCAAATTAAGAAATACAAATCATGCATTGATCTAGCAAATGGATTGTTTTTCCTGCGATTAGCAAAACAGTCACAAGGGAAAACAGCATTCACACATAAGGGGAAAAGTTATGTGTGGCAACGACTCCCGCAGGGATACAGAAATTCACCAAATGTGTTCCAAGCAGCAGTAATAGAAATATTGAAAGATCTGGGAGTAACAGTCTACATCGATGATGTGTTTATCGCAGATGATGATGAAAATGAACACCTAATGCGGCTGCAAAAGGTGATACAGAAGCTCACAGAAGCTGGATTAAAACTCAACCTGAAGAAATGTCAGTTTGGGCAATTCAAGGTTAACTATTTGGGATTCCAGGTATCATCAGACCTGGGACTCTCAGAAGTATACCGAGAAAAATTGAGTCAGATTAAACCACCTCAATCTGAGAATGACCTACAGAAAATATTGGGACTGTGTAACTATGTGAGAGATCACGTTCCACACTATCAGAAATACGCAAAGCCCCTTTATGCTCGTCTCAAGAAGAAACCTAATGGACAAGAGCAGAAGCAATGGATTTGGACAGCTACAGATCAGGATTGCTTGGAAAAGCTAAAGAAAGCCATTCAAGACGCAGTTAGGCTGGAGCCACGTAGTCTGACTACTCGTCTGCTAGCCGAAATAAGCTGTGAAGAAGAGGATTCGGTGGTAAAAGTGAGCAATGAAGGAGGGGGTATGGTAACATTGTGGAGCTATACTCTGTCTTCGATTGAGAGAAAATATCCACCGGAAGAAAAGGAACTGGCAGTCCTGGCTAGATATTGGAGTGCGTTAAAAGAACTTGCACAAGGACAGGGGATAAAAGTTATCACTCAAAGCCAAGTCCACCGGTTCCTAAGAAAAGGAACTATTGAGAGTACTAAAGCCACAAATGCCAGATGGGGAAGGTGGGAGGACATCCTGCTAGACCCTGAGCTGGAAATTGGGCCAAAACAGTCGGCGACAAAAAAGTTACCGAAGGAGAGGCAACTCCCTATGGAGCCATATGACTGGACTATGTACACTGATGGATCAAAGAAGGGTACAGACAATATAGCTTATTGGGGCTATATTCTGAAGTATCAAGATAAGGAGAAATATCGTCGAAAAGGTCAAACGCCAGGGAGTGCCCAAGCTGGAGAAGTAACAGCAATACTGGAAGGACTCTTGGAGTTAAACAAGAGGAAAGTAAAAAGGGCTAAAGTGGTTACAGACAGTCATTACTGCGCACAAGCCCTGAAAGAGGACTTATCCATTTGGGAAGAAAATGGATTCGAGGGAGCTAAGGGGAAGCCTGTAGCTCATATGGATTTGTGGAGGAAAATAGCCGAGTTGAGGCTAACAATGGACTTAGAAGTGGTACATCAGAAGGCCCATGTAAAAGAAGGAGCACATTGGAGCGGGAACGAAGAAGTGGACCGCTATGTGCAGCTGAGAAAAGTCGTCGTTGTCGGGATCGAGAAGTGGGAACAGACACCCAAGGGAAGGGTAGTTCCAAAAGAGTCCGTGAAAGAAGTGGTGCTGGCCGTACATGAAGCGCTTGGCCATGCATGCACCATTCCCACACGGAAGGAGCTGGAGAAGCTGCAACTTTGGATTCCGAGAAACCAAGTCTGCCGAGTCCTCAAAGACTGTGAAGTATGTGGTCGATACAATGCAGGACGACGAGGACAAAGGGTGGATGGTTTCACCATAAAGAGTACTGTTCCATGGGGATCAGTATGCATGGATGTTGCCGGGCCCATGGGGGTGACCGGTAAGAAAGGAGAAAAGTATCTGTTGGTGCTTGTGGACTCTATGTCAGGCTATGTGACTGTTAAGCCTGTGAGAAAAGCCAACAGCAGCAGTGTGATCAGCATGTTGGATCAAGTGTGTTCAAATCTGGGGATACCTAAGGAGCTGAGAACGGACAATGGGACACATTTCCGTAACGCTCAGGTCGACCAGTGGTGCCAGAAAAATGGAGTAATGAGAATTTACTCGCCCCCATACACTCCACAAGCAAATGGAGTTGTGGAAAGGGCTATTGGACTGGTGAAAAACTGGATTGGAAAAAATGCTAACACGAAGGAATGGAGTACTAAGGCCCTGGAAACTGGACAGGCCCTGAATGACCGCCAACGTGCCGGCAGGCCCACCCCTTCGCAAGAACTGAACCAACGCCCATTTTCGACACCGGAAGTGGGGCGGAGTCAGACTGAAAGGGACAGAGAACCAGAACCAAAGATCCCATTCAAGGTTGGACAGAAGGTGTGGGTGAGAGCTCGAGATCACCCAACCAACACTGCTGTTAAACCTAAGTATGAGACCACAGATACAGTAGTGAAGATACTGGACAGTAACACAGCAGAGTTGAAGAGGAAAGGAATCCAAGGAGTGGAGCAGCTGAAGCCAACTCCTAACTAGATGAAACCAGGAGCTAAACATGGCCAAAAACACCCAAGATGTTCCACCCTTCTTCAGAATGGCCACTGTCAATGGGGTGGTTGCCTTAAGAAGAACAAGAGAAGGCCTCTGGGCAGGCAGAGCCCTGAGGATACTATATCATGCAAAGAAAGGATTTTTATCTAATGAAAAGGAGTTATTACAATGGAAAAAAGTTGAGAATCACTGTGTGGTTTGCCGTGGAGAAGTACAGCTGACGGTCCAATGGTCGGGACCTGGGGTTAGAAAACCCCCAATTCCAAATGGAGCAAAAAATGAATTCAAGCAATTACTTCACAAGCCGGTGAAGGTTTTGGATGCACTAGTGTGTGGGTTATGCCGACTAACCCACTTGCCAAGAATGGTCTTTTACACCCAGTGGGACTTACGTGGAGACAATGTGGATATGCAGGTGTGTTCATGCTATTGGAATGGACGTGACATTGAGTACTGCCTGGTGTGTAAAGCAAGAACTCATATGGGAAGACTACTGCATGTGGCAAAAGCAGATGGATGGCAAGTGAGAAGGTTTTTAGACCCTCTGAGGACCTTTCACACCGATGAAGCCTGCTGGGCTAATCCTACAGCAACAACTGCGCTTGATCAAGCTGAGGGGAATCAAGGCAGCGGTGACGTGAGTCCAATGGCCCCAAGTGTCTATCTGATGTTGGATACAACTAGAGCAGGAGGAAGTGATCAAGCTGCAGGAGGCAGTGAGCGAAAGCCGTCTTTGTTGCATGAAGCTATACATCAAAGTTGGTCCCAGGGTCCAGAGTATGGGCAAACTTATGATCCTCCAATAGACGCAGTGCAACTTCCACTGGTGTTCAGAGTGTATAGAGATCCGGAGCGACCCGGATATACAGACATGATGGAAGGACTGACAGATGATCAACAGCAAAAAGCCCAAGAAGAAGGATGGATCGGCCCTTGGGAATTGACAACTTGGGCAAAATTGATAGAAGAAGTTCTAAAAAACCCAGAAATTTTACTGGAAGATGCAGAAGAGGTGCCACAAGAAAAAGGGGGCAGAGAAACCCTTATGTATTATTTTACCACTGGATTAGACGCCTGGGGAAATAAAGCAGCAAAACCAAAGAAGAAGTCAGCCGTGTACCACGTGACACCCGAAGAATGGGTGGGGAAAAGGAGGATACAATCTAGAGGGGGAGTGGCTAGCAGAGCGGACACTCCTAGTAGGCCGGACCAAACAATTAGGGTGCGGCTCACAGTGCTGATGGTGTTGGTTCCCTATGTGGGGGTTTATTCTGTCGGAGCACACGTTGACCTCCTGGAGGAACAGCAGCAGTCGTTAGATCAACCGACTCAAGGTGAGGAAAAATCAAGAAAGTCTCGGAATCGCTGGGTGTTTCCCTCCATTTTCTGCGGGACAAGGAAGAAGTAAGAAGAAGCGGCTGTTTGCAAAATGTCGCAAGGACCAAGTGTAAATACAGTACCCATTATTAATAATCAAGGAAGACTTGGACCCTACATACAAAGTGACCTCGGTGCTGAGAAACTATACTTAAATTGGCCAGAAAAAGATTTTGAAGAAGAAGACTGGGAGCTAGCATCTAAAGGATATTTTGTCACACATTATGAATATAAAAGAGATGCCGAATTAACAGAGACAACAGGACAAAAATTACTCGCTGAACGAGTGCTAAGCGATGTAGGTCTGCGGCACTGGTACGTGAAAGGATGACGAAGAATGCCCCAAACGGTTCCAAAATGTCCAGACACCTACCCATGGATATTAAATGTGGTTTACCTACAACTCAGAGACCTAAGATTCACATTGAGATGGGGGATTAATTATGTCGAGCCACTTCAAGGAATCTATGTGGAGATATACCTTAACCAGTGCTTGATCTGGACGACAAGCCCCAACATGCAACGTCAATTGAACAGACGACTGCAAGACCCAAGATATCCCGTATTAGATAACCAGACATTAAATTTGAGAGTTATCGATCAACCCCTGGCCTGTATGAGCTGCCTACCCCCAACCATACCAACAATTTTTGTAAATCAAGACTTCGTCTACCTGTACAGAAGAGGAGTCTGGAACTGTAGTCAAGCAAGAAAAATTCAGCTTCAAATTGAGCCCAAGGATCAAGAAAACAAGCCTATAGTTCCCCTTTATCTAGCCCTATCACAAACCAGGTATTCTGGACACCAGTTTTGGCAGCATTGGCAAGATCTATGGGACTATGTACCCCTACATCGAGCACAGAGGATCCCTGAGGGACCCCTCCCTAAACCTGACAGAATGATTGTTACGATGTGGAAGTGGGCGTGGAAAGGAATGGATTCAGAACTTAAGCACCCATCTCCCATCTACACTCATCTCTCTAAGAGACAACAACTGTTTCCTATGGTGGTGTATCTTGGCAGGAAGAGAAGGAGACCGATGGCGGAGTAACAACTCACTCTGAATCATGCTGCGGACCTTCAAATTGGATGAAAATAATGTAAATAGTCTACGCTCCGGGCCGAGAGGACTTACACCATATTTGGAATTACCCTACAAGAAAATATGTTTACGCTGGACGCAAAAGGATTACAAAGAAAAAGGATGGTTGCTGGGAACAGGAGGATACTTTGTAGATAATGACTCATATAAAAGAACTGCTGACCTTGCAGCGCCTGGAATATACACTCCTCTGGAAGCTATCGTGAACAAAGGTGGACAACACTGGAATTGCCCCGGGGTCGGGTGGAAGTTTTACCCAATTCCCCGGTGTCCAGACTTATACCCCTGCATCTTGAACGTAGTGTATGTACAGAAAAGGGGCTACAGATTTAAAATAAGATGGGGACCTAATTATGTTGATCCATTACAAGGAATGTATGTGGATATTTGGCTCGGATCTTTCCAGATTTGGACCAGTAGTCCCTATATGTTTAAAAGACTTCAACAGAAAGAGGCACGTTCAACTTTTTATTTGATTGAGAACCAAACTTTGCCAATATGTACGACAGTACAGTACCTTGACATTGAAAAAGGTGGAAGTGTTCCGCCTATTAGAAGTGGATGGCGAACCAGAGTACTAGTGGGGCTTTGGCAACCCCCAAAGGCTATACTGATACGACTGGGCATAAAGTCGGGAAGAGGATTATTTCGGAGATCGACTCCTCTGTACTCTGTGATGGCACAGTATGTCTACAATGGAGCGGCACATTGGAACGCCTATGAGGATATCTTGCACCTACGTAGAGAATTGAATCCTGCATCTTCACAATGTTTCTTCACACCTCAGGGACCACCGCCTGAAATGAAGGAGGTGACAGTTGTCACTTGGAAATGGGCGTGGCGAGGACTAGATATTAGACTCCCATGGCCATCTCCCTTGTTAAACACTCTTCTTCAGCAACGAGCATCAAGTGTCCCTGGTGGGGGCACGAGACAAACAACAGCACCTAAGATCATCTATCTCCGAGATGGGAGAACCACAGGAAGACAACGTGATCACCACGCAACCTCAAAGAATCAACGACAGACCAAGAGAAGGAGAATCTGGCATAGAAATGCCACTACTGCGACAACCTCAAAAGCAGGAGCCGCTGCCACCAGTACCAAGTGAATTCTACTACGAAAATGTTGGAATAAGGCAGCAGCAACAAAAGCGGCCTTGGAAGAAAAAGTGCCTCCAATGTTGGAGTTGGATTGCCAGACTTACAGCATTATTAGTCGGCATTGCTGTACTTCTGGCTATCCTGTACCATTATGGTAGTACGCCCTGGACCTTAACCCATATCAGGGTCCAGTACGCAACAACTAAAACTTTTCAACAGACATGTTGGGGAGTTGAATCAAGAAACACCTACATGATATGGGACCAGAATTCTACAGAGAAATGGGCAAAGATGAAGAACTTAACCCAGCACATGCAAAAGACTAAATGGCTGCAATACTTGAACGATAGTGGGGAATTTCCAACCGTCACTACCAATCACAACCTGACCACCGGAGCAGAAATCCTTCAAAACCTACAAGTGAGGGATCAAGAGATTATCGTGGCGACCATCTTACGGTTAAAATGAAAAGAGCGAAGAGAAGTAGGCTGCACTTGGATAAGACCTGAACCTGGCGAGCCAGCCTGGTATTGCTCATGGGGATGCAGAGTACTACTGGGCTATCGAGCAGGATATTGGGAAAAAGAAGCTGTTTTTCCAGCATTACCAAGACATGATGTTTGCAGAATGATAATGCCTACCAGGAAACATTGGGGAAATTATAACCTCACCTGTGACAACACCCGCAGCAGAGTGCCGAAAGTGGATACTACATCTACAATAATCCCTCCGTTGAACAACGCTACCAACACAGGAACAGGAATACCATATTCCAAACCAACCACCATCTCACCAGTAGCATTGGTGGGATCCACAAAGATATCACCAAGACAGAGAAAAACTAAACCACTCCCTACATCGCCAACACAAGATACTCAGCAAGTATTAGAACCAAAAGTTAAAAGTATTGATAATGAGGTTAGAAATAGATGGAAGAAGATTCATGATTATTGTGTAAAAGAAAAAGTAGCAAAATTAGATAGATGCTATTGGAATCGACCTATTGGATGTAAATCTCAAAATTACATGGTGCTTACACCAGTTATTGATTTGATAGACAGGATAACTTGGAAACAAAAACAAGAGGCAAAACATGATGAATGGCTTAACGACACCTTTCCGTGGGTCTGGAGCGTTCCACTGATACATTTTGAGGGGAATTTTCCAAAGGGAAACACGTGGACTGGGCATAGTTTGCGGGGTCCACATAAAGCAAAATTCTATGTGCAAAAACTACCCAAGCCTGATGAGCTAAGGTCAGTACCTCGGGAAGATTTTAGCAAAATTGATCAATGCGTGGCGAATAAAATCTATGGAAGCTTACATGAGACAGAATACCATAATAATTTGGCTGAAGGTTCTGGTAAATCTCCCCGATGTCCCATAGACCAAATTAAGACAGGGAATTGGCTAAGATGGGTATATAACTGTACAAAGTTGTTACAGATTCCAACCATTAAGGGGACCCTTCAAGCATGGCAGGAAGGAGTTAAGCGTAGTAAGGACGTCACCTGGTGGGGAATGGAGAAATATGAAATTGAAGATTGGGTATTCCCCTGTTTAGATCAAAGTAATAATTATTGGGTTAAATATCAATACATCGCCACGGTCTACTCCACAGATAGAGCTACTTGGTCTAGTGTACTCTGGAGACCAAATCCTTATGTTACGCCACGGCCATGGAAAATGATTTGTAATAAACGTAATACCACATGCACAATAAGCCTTGCCCGCCAAAATTGTAGAAAAGTTCCTGGCTGGGAAGAATATTGTGATGCTTACTATGACGGCGAGTACGACACTTACGGCCATCAAACAGTTTGGGAGAAGAACGGTGCTAACGAATGGATAAGAGCTTTCCCACCTAACGTTGGATGTGCCAAGGCTGTCCTGGGACATGGAATGTCGAAAAGGAAGCAGATCCTAGGCCACATAGTGCCATTTGTTGAAGATGCTTTGATAATGCTTGAAGAAGGATATGCCTTCAAGAAAAGTCTATGTGAAGGACGAGAAATTGTCGGTTACGAATGGTTGGGACCCAATCGGATTTACAATAATGGTACATGTGAATCGCCTGCAGAACATTGGTTAAGCTGTGGAAAAGGAAGAAGTCGGCATGAATGTTCTTGGTGGGAAAGAATGCAAATAATCGCCGGAGGAATCATCACCACTTTCGCTGCAGAGACCGGAGAAGTCATTAAAGAAGGTCTCGAAGTAGTGACTGGTTGGATTGGACATTTGTTTGGATATCTTTGGCCCTATCTGTTAATCATAATAGGACTTATTATTGCTGCAGTAATTGGATATGTTTTGATAAAAGGAAGTTTCGCAGCCGCCCTGCGCTTGTGTGGGAGGAGCACACAACGCAGTGAAATGGAGCCCCTCCTCCGTTAGGGGAGGAGCGATGGAGCCTACAAAGCCCGACGCCGAGACACGCCCTGTTCATTCTGCCTTGGGGGAGTGAAGGAAGAAGAAGCATCTACATAACAGCACACCAACTTAAGGAGATAAGTAAAAAGAATAAGAGAGCACAATGTCCAACAATACTGGCGGCATAAATGACACCATCTTCAAAGTGAGTAGAGTGGAGTTTATTGCACTACTGTTAATATGGCTGCTATACTGCTGTGTCGGCCGTTGGGACTTACGACAACCACTGCGAATAGTAACGCTACTACATGGATGTGTCAGATTGGCGATCATCAATCTGCACTACGGTCAGAGTGACTTAGGGTTGTCTTTATTCATCACTCACGTCCTCGGTCGCTTTACTCTCCAGTTTGACTGTTGGGGAATATGGCAGTACACATCGATTACAGTTTGGATGGTGATAGATATGACGGCAATCTTTTATGCCCCGGCAGTGATAGCTGACATTGTGTGTGAAGCTGTGATGGCCCTGACCCTATTGGCGTACATAGCTACGTTAACTGGAGCCGTACAACGCAAGAAACCCTGGCTCTACAAACTTGGATTTATCATAATTTGGGCCTTAGGATGGGGAATATTATCAGCTTTATACTGGCTGTCCATGGTTAGTCAACTACTCCTGCTGTTATGGTTTACGACCTATGATGCTTGCTTCCCGCGTACAGCTCCTTCAGCTACAGCGGGAATGGTAACGTCATCACAGTCCCACTCTCCTACGGTGATCATGAGGCAGCTCTGGCGTGCATCTGAATAATCCCAATGAACTCTTTTGCTTGCTTGCAATATAATAGTTAAAAGACTAATGTTTCCTCTTACACTATAGGGGGATATAAGATGTATTCATTGTCAAGCCACCCTGGAACAAGCGATTTACTTCTGGGAGGTAACACCGACTCTGTGGTGCCCGACGTGTTATAGCAACAACTTTGCTGTTCAAGTGGCACGAGGAATAGCGGGACGGAAGGATACATCTTTTCTGCCCCAGGTACAAACAGCAACATACCTAAAAATTGAGGCTGAGGCAACCGTGATTTGGCATTCCCTTTTGGTTGATCAAATACGAGCTAACACTATAGTGTCTCCAGAAGGATATATGTATTGCCCCGTGTTTACCAAAATGTGGATGTACCCTACGGGAATAAGATTCTCCACAGCTCATCTCGCCGATGGCCGGATCGTGGCCATTGGTCCTTCATTACCACCAGCTCCACGTTCATCTCCACAGCACACTGTGGAGGTTGGAGTGCAGACCAAGGATATGAACTGGTGTTTGGAGGCCCTCACGCAGGTGTTCCTGGACGAACACCTTCAACAGCCCGAGCCTGAGGATATTCACTCTGAAGCTTCACCTCAACCGAAGGATACATCACCACGACCATCTACACCAGTTACACCGTGTTATACACACGTCACCCCCACTTCACCATGCGCACCAT
This sequence comes from Thalassophryne amazonica, assembly GCF_902500255.1. Classification (NCBI taxonomy): domain Eukaryota; kingdom Metazoa; phylum Chordata; class Actinopteri; order Batrachoidiformes; family Batrachoididae; genus Thalassophryne; species Thalassophryne amazonica. The sequence goes on from NC_047111.1 coordinate 59,399,741, forward strand.
AGTTCCCTGACGGATTATCATCTCAGGAATATGAGGCAACTCCATCTCCATCGGGATTACCATCACAAGCATCGCTACTGGAAGAGCAGCCTTCTGATGGCGACAGCAATCTACAGATGGGCGGAGAGGAGTACGTGGTGCTGGATGAGTGTCGTTCAACTCCAGCTCCTCCTGTTCTGTCTCCGATGGTGGATGAGAAAGAAGTGCTCACCCTTCACCCTGTCGACGACGACGGGGATGTTTTTATGGAAGTATAAAGAGATCAGTAGAGCTTCAAGTCATGGAGGGGGTGTCAGGAAAGATGACTTTAAGCTTGCTTTTAGCTTGTTTTCATCTTGGAATATATTACATGCCATTGGATTAATATACATGCTGTTGGATTAAACTGGACAGTGTTTGGTACTTTCCCGGAGTAAGTGAGGTCATGCCGGACTTTTCCATTACAAATGGGGAGGCCCACGGAATGAACTCAGTGGTGAAGACAATGGAATATGTCTAAGAATGATTCCAATGTAACAAGTATGATTAAATGAACTATTAATGTAATAAAATTAAGAGTTGATTAGAAAACGTATGTTACAAATAAGTGAAATGAATGATTATATGAGTTGTTTTTCATAAAAAGTGCAGAGTCAGAAGAGGAAGTGAAGAAGTTGGTTTGATAAAGAGTGCAGAGAAGAAAGGGGAAGTGATGTCGCAAGCGAGGCCAGAAGAGCTGATGATAAACAACTGATCAAATGATTAAGATGTGATAAAATATGAAATGAATAATAAGGAATGAAAATGTGTTAACCGAAAAGAGGAACTTGAGAAATAAGTTACTGGCAAAGGGCTGCAGATGGCTTCCAGTAAGGGACGGAGAAGGGAGGAGGTTTTGAGTCACCAGCATCCCCATGGTAACCAAGATCATCTGAACAACAAAGAATCAAGCTCATATATAAACTGTGGAACACCAGGAAATGGGGTTATTCTTCCAAGGAGAGGTGCTGTTGTCACTTCTCCCCTGCTACAAGGAGATCACAAGACTTGACCATCTTGTGAGCAGCAATTGGAATCGTGTAGTGAGAGGATTGGAGCCATAAGAGATCATTTGAGAGAGTTTTCAACTCCCACTCAGACCATCCAGTCACGGAGTAGCAGAGCATTGGAGAATAATCACTGGCCTTAAGTCTGTGTGGGGAAGTTTCAACGTTTTCTCTCTCAAGGAACATCACAGCATACCAGAATGGATTAGATCAACTTTTGGTTGATTGAAGAAGGAATAAACTCTTATGTGGATTAATTTCCTGAAGGATTACAACATCACACAAGGATCGTGGTCAGCTAACGACTAATAGCTGATGAAGAGGAAATCAAGTTCATCGAGCTGGGGATTTTAACATCAAAAACCTCCTTCCCTCACTCCTAGAAAAATTGTTAAGAAATCAATCCAGTCCAGTCAAAGTAAGATCAGACAGCATTATGGAATTAAAAACAAAAATCTCTGCCAATCGTTATTCTGATTATACTTGAATTACTGTTGTGAAATTATCATCATATAACCTATTTTGATTATGTTGTCGGCACTTGCAAAACCTGCAATAAATTTCCAAGCATGCAGTTAAAGTGTTAAGGCTCAGACATTGGATTTATTGATGCTTCTTAAGGTGTAAAAGTTAAAGATTATTGGGTGTATAACATCAAAAAGTGCTCTAAAAGGTTAGTCTGGTTTTTAATGAAATTAACGCATCCTGGGGACTCGCTGTACGAGTCACTAAATTCAAAATCTAGCAACATTGCAAGAGCCCTGATCCATAAGAGGAGAGCTGCCGTTAACGGGCGTGGCCGGCTCGTATCCTGGTTCCAGAGAAGGCTATTCGACCGGGGTGCAAGATCAGCGTCAGCGGGGTGGACGTCCGGATGGAGGCAGTGAGCGGCTAGACGAATCTCCTCGCCACCAGCTTGAACAGCCTTTGTGCAGCCCTGCCGGGTAATACCCGTGGAGACACGAAGGGCGGACCTCAGAGACGGAGAGCTGGTTTTAGTACACAAACGCACTCATCGGAGGGTGAGCGTGTGCCGCGTGTATCTAAAAAAATAACGGGATCTGACAGGTGCAGGCCTGGATATACTCCCGGACGTCGGCTTCCATAGATGCCCACCAGAAGCGCTGCCGGACAACTGCCACGGTCCTTCGCACCCCTGGATGACAGGAGAGCTTGGAACCGTGACAGAAGTCCAAGACTGCAGCTCTGGCCTCTGGTGGGACGTACATACGATTCTTCGGACCAGTTCCGGGGTCCGGGCTCCGTGCCAGGGCCTCCCGGACGGTCTTCTCCACGTCCCAGGTGAGGGTGGCCATGACAGTGGACTCCGGAATGATGGGCTCTGGTGGATCCGACAGCTCTGTTCTGACTTCGTCTTCGTGTACCCGGGACAAGGCATCTGATCTCTGGTTCTTGGTCCGGGGGCGATAGGTGATCCGGAAGTCAAAACGCTCGAAGAACAGTGACCAGCGGGCTTGCCTGGGGTTCAGCCGCTTGGCGGTCCTGATATACTCCAGGTTCCGATGGTCAGTGAAAACTGTGAACGGCACAGACGCTCCCTCCAACAGGTGTCTCCACTCCTCAAGAGCCTCTTTCACTGCAAGGAGTTCTCCATTGCCGACGTCATAGTTGACGTCATAGTTCCGTTCAGCCGGGGTCAACCTGCGAGAAAAGTAGGCACACGGGTGAAGAACCTTATCGGTCTCTCCGCTCTGGGATAGCACGGCTCCTATCCCTGAGTCAGAGGCGTCCACTTCAACCACAAACTGGCGGCAAGGGTCGGGCTGCACCAAAACTGGTGCAGTCGAGAACCGTCGTTTCAGCTCCCTGAACGCGGCTTCGCACCGATCCGACCAGGTGAAGGGGACTTTTGGAGAGGTCAGGGCTGTCAGGGGCTAACTACCTGACTGTAGCCCTTAATGAACCTCCTGTAGAAATTTGCAAAGCCGAGGAACTGTTGCAGCTTCCTACGGCTTGTCGGTTGGGGCCAACCTCTCACCGCCGCAACCTTGGCCGGATCAGGGGCGATGGAGTTGGAGGATATGATAAACCCCAGGAAGGACAAAGAGGTGCGGTGAAACTCACACTTCTCGCCCTTCACAAACAGCCGGTTCTCCAATAACCGCTGCAGGACCTGACGTACATGCTGGACATGAGTCTCAGGGTCTGGAGAAAAGATGAGTATATCGTCCAGATATACGAAGACGAATCGGTGCAGGAAGTCCCGCAAGACGTCATTAACCAAAGCTTGGAACGTCGCGGGGGCGTTAGTGAGGCCGAACGGCATGACCAGGTACTCAAAATGACCTAATGGGGTGTTGAATGCCGTCTTCCACTCGTCTCCCTTCCGGACCCGAACCAGGTGGTACGCATTCCTAAGATCCAACTTGGTGAAGATTTTGGCTCCATGCAGGGGCGTGAACACTGAATCTAACAGGGGCAACGGGTATCGATTGCGAACCGTAATCTCATTCAGCCCCCTGTAATCAATGTATGGACAGAGTCCACCGTCTTTCTTGCCCACAAAAAAGAAACCTGCACCCATCGGGGAGGTGGAATTCCGGATCAGCCCGGCAGCTAATGAGTCCCGGATGTAGGTCTCCATTGATTCGTGCTCAGGTCATAAGAGGTTGTACAGCCTGCTGGACGGGAACTCAACGCCCAGAATCAAATCAATGGCACAATCGTACGGACGGTGCGGGGGAAGGGTGAGTGCCAGATCCTTGCTGAAGACGTCAGCAAGATCGTGGTACTCAACCGGCACTGCCGTCAGATTGGGAGGGACTTTGACCTCCTCCTTAGCATGTAAACTGGGAGGAACCGAGGATCCTAAACACACCCGATGGCAGGTTTTGCACCACTGAACCACCACCCCAGACGGCCAATCAATCCGGGGACTGTGTTTCAACATCCATGGGAAGCCCAAAATCACGCGGGAGGTAGAAGGAGTCACAAAAAACTTGATCTCCTCCCGATGATTCTCAGACACCACCAGAGTTACAGGTTGTGTCTTGTGCGTGATTAAAGGGAGAAGGGTGCCATCTAGTGCCCGCACCTGCAATGGCAAAGGGAGCGCCACCAGAGGGAGCCCTACCTCCCTAGCCCATCTGCTGTCTAGCAGATTCCCTTCTGACCCCGTGTCCACCAGTGTTGGGGCTTGAAGGGTTAAATCCCCGCTCAGGATTGTAACTGGGAGTCGTGTGGAAATATGTGTATGTCCCACGTGAATGTTTTGGCCCACCCTAAGCCCAGTTTCTAGGGGCGGGCGTTGGTGTTTAACCGCTTGGGGCAGTCTCTTAGCTGATGCTCACTCGAGCCGCAGACAAAGTACTCCCCGCGGGTCAGCCTCCTCTGTCTGTTAGGTGGTCTGAATGTGGCCCTGCTCGTGTCCATAGCTTCGTCAGCAGGGGGAGCTGTAGCCACACGGAGCGTTGAGGCTGTGGAGCGTGGGGAGGGCGGAACCTTTTCGGACCCGGAAGGGAGAGGGACGGCGCGTGCCCGGCCACGTCCTTCATCTCGCTCCCGACGGTGTTCCTCTAACCGACTGTCTAACCGTATAACGAGATCAATAAGCCCATCTAAGTCCCGCGGTTCTTCCTTGGCTACCAGGTGCTCCTTCAGGACCGACGATAGTCCGTTTATGAAGGCAGCGTGGAGCGCAGTCACATTCCAGCCGGACCTCTCAGCCGTGATGCGGAAGTCGACTGCATATTTGGCTGCGCTCCGGCGCCCCTGTCTCATTGACAGCAGCACTGTTGAAGCAGTCTCTCCTCTGTTAGGGTGATCAAAAACCGTTCTGAACTCCCTCACAAACCCAGTATAAGTGGTAAGGAGCCGTGAATTTTGCTCCCAAAGCACTGTAGCCCAAGCGCGTGCCTCACCACGAAGCAAGTTAATTACATAAGCCACCTTACTGGCGTCAGACTCGTACATCACGGGACGTTGTGCAAAGACGAGCGAACACTGCATAAGAAAGTCCGCACACGTCTCCACACAACCTCCGTACGGCTCTGGGGGACTTATGTATGCTTCAGGGGATGGTGGGGAGGGTCGTTGAATGACCAGTGGAATGTCTATATTCGGCACTGGGTCAGCAGGAGGAGGAACTGCAGCAGCGCCCTGAGCGCGCGCTTCCACCTGCGCGGTGAGAGCCTCCATCCTGCAATTAAGGATGACGTTTTGCTCAGTCATCAGATCCAACCGAGCGGTAAAGGTGGTGAGGATGTGCTGCAACTCACCAATCACGCCTCCTGCAGACGCCTGTGCACCCTGCTCTTCCATTGGTTGTCCAACAGATGGTTGACGCCCCTCGGGATCCATGACGCTGGCCAAGACATCCTGTTGGGAAAGTGTAGGGACACGGACCCACAACAGGGGGCGTAAATGAATGGACAATGAAAGAGCCGAATATGAACACTTTACTGTTGTGAAAGAGCACAACCAAAATACAGAGGATTACAGAATTTTGCAAACAGTCAATCCACAGAGGTGACGTGTGGGCAGGCTCGAGGTTAGAAGACGTCTGTCCTGAGAGGAACCAGAACCACATGATTTCCTCCGCCACCGAACCAGGAGAATACTGGAGCTGCCAAGTCCTGAGTCCCCAGGTGGCCACCGTCTCCGAATGTCGGATCTGGTACTGCTGGTGAGGAGCAAAAACAGTGAGATGTGGGTGTGTGCACACCCAGTAACAATAACGGTGGGAATTCCACCTCCACCTCTAATCCACAAAACTGGCACGTGCAGTAGTAGTGAGTACTTATCAACAGTTTGGCGTGGGGAGCAAAAACGTCAGCCCTCCACGTATCACAAACTCAGCCTCCAGCTGCGAGCACTCACCGAACTGACTGTAAACGACACAAAAACAAACACTGTCTGAATAGACAAAAACAACAGCTGAGAGCAGTTACCTTCACAGGTAGATGATATCTCGGCAACAAGGTGGAGATGATGTCCGGCTTTTATGGAGTGGATCTGATGAAGTGAAGATGGATGACAGCTGTCATGAGTTGATGAGTGACAGCTGTCACCCCCGGCTGTGTCCGTGGTGGCAGCGCCCTCTCGTGCCTGAAGCCCGCACTTTAGGCAGGGCGCCCTCTGGTGGTGGGCCAGCAGTACCTCCTCTTCAGCGGCCCACACAACACCGGATAGCCCTTTGCAAAGCACCCCTGACCCCGTATGAGTAAGGTCTAACCTTACCAACCCCTAGAGCAAGCACACAGGCGACTCTAATTATGTTGAGGAAGAAACCTTAAGCAGACCAGACTCAGAGGGGTGACCCACTGTTTAGCCCATTCTAATAGTTACAAGGTTTTTACAAAGTTTTTACCAAGCTGAAGAAACAGGAAACAGAAAAAACCAGAATAGCATCAAAACAAAGTGCATTATTGAGAAAAGCATGCAGTCACTGGCAGGGGCCATCTATCATGTCATCGTGTAGGAGTACATGTCCTCACTTTGTCAATGTGGTGTATGACACATAAGCCTAGGTTAAGCATTAGCTGGTCAAACTAATGTCAATGTCTCACTGGAACAAGGACCATCATTTCAGTTTTGTCTTGAGTTTAAAAGTAAGAAATTGTTGCACATCCGGCTTTTTACTGACGCAAGGCACTAAACACTTTATGTGTATGAGATTACCAGCAGTTATTGGCATGTACAACTGAGTGTCATCAGCATAGCAAGGAAAAGTAATCTTATAATTCTGCAGTATGTGCCTGAGGGGTGCTATATAAAGGGAGAAAATCAGTGGGCCTAAAACAGACCCCTTTGGAACCCCGTATTTCATGTCACCGATGTAGTGTTGTTGTACAGAACACAATGAGAGTAACTGGTTAGGTAAGATGTCAACCATGAAAGGACATTCCCAGTAATCCCCCCCAAAAACATTCTCCAGCCTATCATGTAGAATACGATGATCCACCATATCAAGTGCTAAGATCTAACAGTAACAGAGCCATAGTGGTGTCTGAATCCACTGCAAGCAGAAGATCATTTACCACTTTATATGCCACATTATAACTTATATTTGGAATACAAAAATAGTGTCAAAATAAACATTACTGTATTTCTTTTAATGCTATGTCGTGCCCCCCTTGTGTCTTCTTCTTTATTGTAGTGTCTCTGTTGTCTGCCCTGTTTGTGAACCTCTGCTTTTAGAGGAGTGCTGTGACCGTGTTCACTGGTCTTGTTTGCTTTAGCGGAACATGGGTCATCAGGCTCATTTGCTTCTCATCTACTAATCAGCAACAGCTTAAGACCATGGGTTTTGAACTCCCTGTAGCCACAATGTTTGTGCACCATGCTGACCTTCAGACATAGGCAGCAGGGGTGGTGGCCAAGTGGTTAATGCGCTTGGTTTCAGTTCAGAAGGTTCCGGGTTCAAATCCCACCCCTGCCACATTTCTCCATGTAATGTGGAGTTGCGTCAGGAAGGGCATCCGGTGTAAAACTTGTGCCAATTCAACATGCAGATCCACCTTGGATTTGCTGTGGCGACCCCAAGTGCAAAACAAGGGAGCAGCCAAAGGGACTAACTAACTAACTGACCTTCAGTGTTTACAGTTGTTCCCTCAGTGACTATCTAGACTCTCTTTCAGGATCACTGCTCTTCTGTCGCAGCTATTCCACGCCCATGGACAACAACAACATAGGAAATCTCCTGATATCTCCTTTAACTGGCTAAATTTTAAACTAGGTCAGGTCTTGGCAGAAACCCGTCTCTCCTGTCTGATGGTTCATTCCACTCCAGTATCACCTCCAGCACATGCCACATCAACACAAGCCATGAGTGCAAATAAATGTTATTCCTTCTTAATTTATTATCTTACTGCTCTGCTTCTGGGTGTAACGTTCTATGCCACAACATACACACTCACAAAGCTTTCACAGCTAAACCTCAATGAAGTAATACAAATGTGGGACCTTCTCGCACAGCACTAAGCCTCCGTGGTGCCCACAACAAACACATTTAATACACTTTTCCTACAAGCTGAGTTCATTTATGAGTTATCATGCTGTACATACTGAATTCACACCCAAATAATGAATGATTTAATTCCTTTTTGCAGTATTAAGAGGTGTATATTCACTCAGTTCATTCTGATGTAAGGTGCTGTTTGGTACTGACAGGAATTATTAGCAAATACTGTCTGAACCACACCCACTCTTTTTCCTGACAAACCCTTTTGAATAAATAATGTTGTAATCAGAGCAGCATAAAAGCTACAAATGGACTGAACTATATGGAAGGAGACGCTGTTTTTTGGCCAAAATATGGCCACTGAGTATCACGAGCACTTTGTGTCTGTCCGTCTCTCTGTCTGTGCTCAGCCTAAGTCCAGTCCTGTTACTGCTAGGGTCTTCAAATTCACGGGGAGTATTCTTGGGACACAGACCTTGGATAAGTTCAAAAATGGCTAACCTTGACCTATTTTAAGAGGTCAAAGGGTCACATTATGTTTCCTATTTTTATGCTCATAGGGTTGAGGGTATTTTAGCGTTGTGTAATGTTTTTTTCTGTAGGAACACACTCCCTTTTGCCAAACTGCTGTATATATCCATTTTTTTTTTCCAATTTTTTGGAACTAACCAGAGCCAGCTGGTGAAGAAAACATCTCACTCCTGAAAATCTACCATTTGGAGCATCTTTGTGTAATATCAGGAGATACTGTCTGCTTCAAGCACAAGTGTTTATTAAGTGCAAAAATGCATTTTCCATTACAAATCAAAGATTTGCTGATGACGTTTTGAAACATGTTACCTTGTCAAGGTAAATGGTCAGCAGCTCTTCCATGAGCTTTGCAGTGTGCACACACACCTCAGAGGGCTTCACCACAGCAGCATTACCTGAAAAAAATGCAAAGGCAGAGATTAGAAAATAATGAAATACTGTGTTCAGTCCTTCCTGTCTGGTAACTAATATTTCAAGTTTATCTGAACATAATTTGGCTTAATTTATCATAAATCTATTGTGATGTCAGGAATGTAGGTTGATGAAAATGAGACATCATAGGTTGCCGTATCCTTTAGAAAGTGACTTTATATCTCCAGAGTTTTTCCAGATTATAACACTGCAGTTTTACCACTGTAGTTGCCTAAATGGGCAAAACTGCACTGTGTTCCACACAAAAGAAGGAACAAATAGACTGTTGTTACACTATTTGTTGAATGTGAGCCTTTCAATGCGGGCATGCAGGCTCCGTGTAACTACACGGACTGAATCTATGGATAACACTGCATCTGTAACTTGCCCAAAGAAAAAGGTGGACAAAGTCTCTTAAACGTGTCCCAGATGTGACAATCAGAACAATATAGATAGTAGATTGTCACCGCTTTATTTGTGAAAATCATTCAGTATTACAACAGGAAAAGTAGCTTGTGCGAAACAACATTTAGTGTCTTGATTCAAACGTGCTTTGCACAAATCATAGCTGTGTTTGGGAGGAAAACTGGAAAAACAGTGGGCTTTTCCATCAGAATGCTATAAAAATGCAACGTTCTATCCATCAAAACATTAAAGTGTACTTACTGCTCCAGTCACCATGAAAAGAAAACACCAACTCAGTATTTTTAAAGCATTTAGAAACGGTAAAACACGCAATGTAAGCTGCTGAACCTCTGGCCAAGGGCGCAGTTTACTTTTTGAAGCAGTTGCCAAGTCTGGCAACTGCGGAACCACAGAGGAATTTTCTAAAGCTGCAGCTTTTTTTCTCCGTCTCTCGTGTGCTTCATGACATGGAGAACACAATTGTCTAAAAGGTAATTATTTGAAATATTTATATTGTAATGGCTTTGAAAAAGTTTTCATCCTTCTTATGAGTATGTTTATGACAGATTTAACATGTTATCATAATCCTTCAGATGAGCTGCACTGAGGTGGGATGCGCTGACGCAGTGACTCGCACTGACAGTGGTTTTTTTTTGTTTGCGCGATGTTCATATGAAGTTCACATAATTAATGAGTGCCAGAGATTTTGAACATTTCAAAATTTTCTTTGCGCACTTGCACGAAGCCGCGCAGAGTTTAGAATGGTTTACAGTGAGTTTACTCTCTGGCACAGCAGACGTGCAAGTGTCAAGGCACCTTTAAGCTGGATTTACACTGTGCGAGTTTTGGCCCTTTTTCAGCCGATTTTTCACTTGTGCGAGAATTTTTTGGATCGCGCCGAGTTTCAGCTTAATTGTGCATCCTGCATTGTCTAGTATACATGGAGTAACATGCTGCGTTTAACCTCTCACGACCGCCTCCCAATCGGCAATCGTATGGTCGGATGAAAATCAAACCTGTTTGATATTTTGGTTGGCCGTCATGAGGGTTCCGCGCTGCTGAAGCAGCACTACAAGCGTCTCTCACACTGTGCATGTGCAAACACCGGAGAGAGCATAAACAGTGATCATCTCTTTGGGAGAGCAGCTTCTGTTTCTTTTTCCCCCCCTTACTCTTCAACTCATGTAAAGTCTTGTATTTTTTTTTTTTAAACTTTGATGTCTCCCATCAAGTTTTTGTAAAAATAATAAATGTAAATAAAGTTTGAAAAAAATAAAAAAGAAAAAGAAAAAAGCTTCTCTTTACGTTTTGCTTCTGGAAACACGAGTCTGACGTGGTTTTTGAACGTACAATGTGAGTAGTCAGATCGCATCAGAGCGCAGCTCGTCTGAACGATTATAACAAGAAGTTAAATCTGTTATAAACATACAAACATACAAGAAGGAAAGAGCACGCAACTGTTTTACCAAGCCATGACAATGTAAACATGACAAATAATTACCTTTTAAGACAGCTCCAAATGTTTTCTGTAGTTTGTTAGGCGTGTGTGCGAACGGCTGAAGCTGGAGCGGTCCTCTGTGATTCAGGAAGTGATTACAGCCGTTTATAACGGCCAATTTGCAGATAAAATGATTAATCCGACAGGAAATAATTATTTTATATACACAGCGTCCAGCGCAGAGCGCGTGGCAGGTGGAAGAACAAAGAAGGGCGTCCAGCTGGGATCACAGTGGGTGGGATCATCATGACAACGTGTGTGCTATTGCGTGAATCAAAGACATGCTCGTGTCAGGGGGCCTTAACTATTTTGTGACCCACTGCTGATAGAACGCTCAGTGATAATGATGCATTTCAACTGGTAAAGGCACCTTGACACTTGCACAAATTTGATCCTCGCCCTGGCATGCAATCTGGCATACCAATGAGTAAAATCATCGTAAACCATTGTAAACTGTGTGTGGCTATATGCCATTGTGCAAAGAAAATTTTGAAATGTTCAAAACTTCTGGCACGCATTAATTTTGCGCATGAACATTGCGCAACCTATTCAAAAATACCTCATGTCAATGTGCGCAGCGCATCTGAGTGATTATGACAAGATGTTACATCTATGGTGTGTATGGTATGGTCTATGGAGTGTCAGCCGCTCCCTTGTTTTCACTCAGGGTCCCCACAACAAATCTGAGATGGGTCTGCATATTGAATTGGCACAAGTTTTTACACCAGATGCCCTTCCTGACGCAACTCCACATTACATGGAGGGGTTGGGTTTGAACTGTGAACGTTTCACACTAAAACCAAGGGTACTAACTACTTGACCACCACTCCCTGATGCATTTCAACTGGAAATACGATAATATTTATTTTTAACCTGTATCAGTATTGGACCTCTGGCGTGTTCCTTCTTTTCCATTTTCCCCATAAAATTTAATGTCATCTGCTGTTGGATCTTGACTCTGCTAAAAGTAAGCCACGTTAAATGGAAATAGGGTTTGATGTCAGGATCCACAGAAGCTTTTTTCATTAGATTTGACCTTTAAAAATTCTACAAACACTTGTAGCAATGAATCAAGGGAAATGACTTGTGGCCCACTCAGCAGTTATAATATATGATGCAAGATCTGATAGTGAGTGACAAAAAGACAAAGTTTAAACTGTGCAATGACTCATAACCACTGCATGATGTGCACCCTGATGGGTTTAAGTCCTTCCTGTCAACACATACCTGCAGAGTCCAATCTGTTCTGTAAAACTGTCACCAGGGGACAAGCACAATGCAAGAGTGATGCAAATAAAGAATCAGACAAAAGCCAGTGAGCTGATGTTTGCTAAAAGAATACAGCTATTGTGACGCTAAACAGCTGCAGACAAACACTCGTCAGTGAGGTCTGCCTCACTTGAGGCAGAGCTTTGTATTGACAACGGTATCTTAAAACCCCCTGACACTTGCAGGACTTTGATGCACGCACGTCATTGTCACGATCCCACCCGCTGTGTTCCTAGCTGGACGCCGTGCTTTGTTCCACCGGCTGCCACGTGCTGATCGCTGGATGCTGCATATATGAAATAATTATTTTGTAGCAGATTAATCATTTTCTCTGCAAGTTGGCTGCTGAAAACGGCTCTAACTGCCTCCTGGATCACAGAGGAACGCTCCAGCCTGAGCCGTGCGCACGTGCCGAACGAGCTGGAGAAAGCATTCGGAGCCATCTAAAAAGGTAATTACTTGTTATGTTTACATTGTCATGGCTTGGTAAAACAGTCGCATGTTCTTTCCTTCTTGTGTGCAGCTGGAAAAGTATGTTTATAATCGTTCAGACCAGCTGTGATCTGATGCAGTGCGCTGACGCAACCACTCACACTGTTCACTTCTTTACTTCACTTGATGAGCTGCACGTAGTGTTGGCGAGCAGATTGTGCCATGTTGCATGACATTTATGCGTGAAAGATTTTTTGAAAATTTCAAAATTCTCTTTGTGCAATTGCACAGGCCTAAGACCCTCTTGCATTCAGTCTGCACCTGTTAAAGACAAGTTTACTCTCTTGCAAAACACAGGGCGGGCAAGCATGCATCAACGTCGTGCAAGTGTCAGTGGCCCTTTAGAAAACACAAATTAGTCATGATTTTAATTGTGACTATAATCATGGGTGGTGGCCAAGTGGTTAAGTGTACTTGTTTCAAATCCACCCATTCATTCTCCATGTATGAAAGGAAGGCCACTCAACTTAAAACTTTTGCCAATTCAGTGTGCAGATGCACCTTGGACCTGCTGTGGCAACCCTGAGTGAAAAACAAGATAGAAGCCAAAGAGACTTTCTTTTCTTTTCATAACTAACTTTTTCAGAAGTTCAGTAATTCAATCATCTCCCCCCTCCCTGCTTTTTCGAACACCAAATAATATGCATTTAGTATAAATTCTTTTTGCTTTTCCCTTTTGGTTGTCTTGAAGCAGGAACCCTCTGCTGTGGAAGCACGTGCACTTAACCTCTGTCCACCGTGGTGTTCTGTGTATGTGTCATATATGCTTCTCTTTAAATGACACGGCTGTAGACATTACAGATTCCATAACGTCTGTGCTCTGCTGCAGGGCAGAGTTCACTGAGAAGCCTGTGACCCACTAGCTCACTGGCTAATGCTGGACTCTTGGGCAATAATGCATTAAAAAGGAACTGCAGTGGTTTATGATGACAGGGCAAAAATGCCAAAGAGGTCTAAAAAATGCAAAACATTAAAAGAAATCCTAAAAACTTGCTTTAAAAAAAAGCCTGAATGACCACCAAGCCTAGACTTGGGAAATTAAACAAATACACAAACAAGTTCCATACTGTACATCTGCATGTTCCTTGCAACGTCCAGATATGTCCAGCAGGGTCTTAGGCAGATATATTATATATAGTGACTACTACACCCTCTCTTCAGATGCAGGAGCATCATAGTCTGAATTTCAGGGCAGAGCACTGAGATCACTTGAATGGAATATTGATTTCATCTGCTCCAGTTCCCACATCTTAAACATTATTAATTTTGCACTAGTTGGGAATAGTGATAAATGTTGGGTCCATATAAATTATGTTATGTTATAAAATAGCGTTGTGTGAGCTTGATAGTTTTAAAGCCTCCCAGAGCTATAGAGCTCTGAAATGTGATGTCACGTATCCACGACAATGCTATAGCTGGTTCTACCCTATATTTTCAAAATGCCCATTTTGTGTTTTGAAGAGCAACCCGAGCACAATGTGCAGACCGGGGATCGACACAACAAATAAGATGAGTTAGGTATATATATTTAATGAAAATTCAGTAAGGTATATCTTATATATTATATTCCAATTCTAAGGTGGAACTATGCCAGTATACAAAGGTATACCTAAATATCTAAAAAGGAAAAGTAAAATAGGAGAGTAGAAAAGAGTAGAGTAGAGCCACTTAGGTGCCTGGTCTTGAGAACCTGAGATGGTAGGTTAAAAAGCTTTTTTATCCCATGGGAACTCTCCCTACCCACCCAATGTATCAATTGTGAGTTTGGAAAGAGAATTTCAACTTAGTCTGTGCTTGTAGTTTTCACAAGCATTCCTTCACTGGGTTTTTGCTGGTTTTATGGCAGAGTTACAACACATTGGAGCTCACTTCAGAGCTGTAATCCTTGTATGTACCCATCATCAATCAATCAATCAATTTTATTTATATAGCGCCAAATCACAACAAACAGTTGCCCCAAGGCGCTTTATATTGTAAGGCAAGGCCAAACAATAATTACGTAAAAACCCCAATGGTCAAAACGACCCCCTGTGAGCAAGCACTTGGCGACAGTGGGAAGGAAAAACTCCCTTTTAACAGGAAGAAACCTCCAGCAGAACCAGGCTCAGGGAGGGGCAGTCTTCTGCTGGGACTGGTTGGGGCTGAGGGAGAGAACCAGGAAAAAGACATGCTGTGGAGGGGAGCAGAGATCAATCACTAATGATTAAATGCAGAGTGGTGCATACAGAGCAAAAAGAGAAAGAAACACTCAGTACATCATGGGAACCCCCCAGCAGTCTAAGTCTATAGCAGCATAACTAAGGGATGGTTCAGGGTCACCTGATCCAGCCCTAACTATAAGCTTTAGCAAAAAGGAAAGTTTTAAGCCTAATCTTAAAAGTAGAGAGGGTGTCTGTCTCCCTGATCCGAAGTGGGAGCTGGTTCCACAGGAGAGGAGCCTAAAAGCTGAAGGCTCTGCCTCCCATTCTACTCTTACAAACCCTAGGAACTACAAGTAAGCCTGCAGTCTGAGAGCGAAGCGCTCTATTGGGGTGATATGGTACTATGAGGTCCCTAAGATAAGATGGGACCTGATTATTCAAAACCTTATAAGTAAGAAGAATAATTTTAAATTCTATTCTAGAATTAACAGGAAGCCAATGAAGAGAGGCCAATATGGGTGAGATATGCTCTCTCCTTCTAGTCCCCGTCAGTACTCTAGCTGCAGCATTTTGAATTAACTGAAGGCTTTTCAGGGAACTTTTAGGACAACCTGATAATAATGAATTACAATAGTCCAGCCTAGAGGAAATAAATGCATGAATTAGTTTTTCAGCATCACTCTGAGACAAGACCTTTCTAATTTTAGAGATATTGCGTAAATGCAAAAAAGCAGTCTTACATATTTGTTTAATATGCGCTTTGAATGACATATCCTGATCAAAAATGACTCCAAGATTTCTCACAGTATTACTAGAGGTCAGGGTAATGCCATCCAGAGTAAGGATCTGGTTAGACACCATGTTTCTAAGATTTGTGGGGCCAAGTACAATAACTTCAGTTTTATCTGAGTTTAAAAGCAGGAAATTAGAGGTCATCCATGTCCTTATGTCTGTAAGACAATCCTGCAGTTTAGCTAATTGGTGTGTGTCCTCTGGCTTCATGGATAGATAAAGCTGGGTATCATCTGCGTAACAATGAAAATTTAAGCAATGCCGTCTAATAATACTGCCTAAGGGAAGCATGTATAAAGTGAATAAAATTGGTCCTAGCACAGAACCTTGTGGAACTCCATAATTAACCTTAGTCTGTGAAGAAGATTCCCCATTTACATGAACAAATTGTAATCTATTAGATAAATATGATTCAAACCACCGCAGCGCAGTGCCTTTAATACCTATGGCATGCTCTAATCTCTGTAATAAAATTTTATGGTCAACAGTATCAAAAGCAGCACTGAGGTCTAACAGAACAAGCACAGAGATGAGTCCACTGTCTGAGGCCATAAGAAGATCATTTGTAACCTTCACTAATGCTGTTTCTGTACTATGATGAATTCTAAAACCTGACTGAAACTCTTCAAATAGACCATTCCTCTGCAGATGATCAGTTAGCTGTTTTACAACTACCCTTTCAAGAATTTTTGAGAGAAAAGGAAGGTTGGAGATTGGCCTATAATTAGCTAAGATAGCTGGGTCAAGTGATGGCTTTTTAAGTAATGGTTTAATTACTGCCACCTTAAAAGCCTGTGGTACATAGCCAACTAATAAAGATAGATTGATCATATTTAAGATCGAAGCAGTAAATAATGGTAGAGCTTCCTTGAGCAGCCTGGTAGGAATGGGGTCTAATAGACATGTTGATGGTTTGGATGAAGTAACTAATGAAAATAACTCAGACAGAACAATCTGAGAGAAAGAGTCTAACCAAATACCGGCATCACTGAAAGCAGCCAAAGATAACGATACATCTTTGGGATGGTTATGAGTAATTTTTTCTCTAATAGTTAAAATTTTATTAGCAAAGAAAGTCATGAAGTCATTACTAGTTAAAGTTAAAGGAATACTCGGCTCAATAGAGCTCTGACTCTTTGTCAGCCTGGCTACAGTGCTGAAAAGAAACCTGGGGTTGTTCTTATTTTCTTCAATTAGTGATGAGTAGTAAGATGTCCTAGCTTTATGGAGGGCTTTTTTTATACAGCAACAGACTCTTTTTCCAGGCTAAGTGAAGATCTTCTAAATTAGTGAGACGCCATTTCCTCTCCAACTTACGGGTTATCTGCTTTAAGCTGCGAGTTTGAGAGTTATACCACGGAGTCAGGCACTTCTCATTTAAAGCTCTCTTTTTCAGAGGAGCTACAGCATCCAAAGTTGTCTTCAATGAGGATGTAAAACTATTGACGAGATACTCTATCTCATTTACAGAGTTTAGGTAGCTACTCTGCACTGTGTTGGTATATGGCATTAGAGAACATAAATATGATTAAAGTGGTGGGTGGACTCATTTACATTTTGAGCAAAGCCAATTGAGTCTAATAATAGATTAAATGCAGTGTTGAGGCTGTCATTCTCAGCATCTGTGTGGATGTTAAAATCGCCCACTATAATTATCTTATCTGAGCTAAGCACTAAGTCAGACAAAAGTTCTGAAAATTCACAGAGAAACTCACAGTAACGACCAGGAGGACGATAGATAACAACAAATAAAACTGGTTTTTGGGACTTCCAATTTGGATGGACAAGACTAAGAGTCAAGCTTTCAAATGAATTAAAGCTCTGTCTGGGTTTTTGATTAATTAATAAGCTGGAATGGAAGATTGCTGCTGTAACCAGGTTTCTGTAAGGCAGAATAAATCAATATGTTGATCAATTATTATATCATTTACTAACAGGGACTTATCATGCACACTCCAAAGTCACCAAAAGGTTCCAAAGAGCCAGACATCCAACAGGTCTAGCTACACAGAAAAATGGCCATTGCAATTGCAAAACTGAGGGCAGAGATACGGAACAAGACAAGAACTGTACATGTACACATTCCTACAGTACCAGCAGCAATGGCGCCAATTAGTGGATGTATGGTGACAGCCCAGGGGTAATTCCAGGCCCCGATGATCAGCACTACACCGAGTGGCTGTGGCTGGATGTAGACAGTGTCTGAGAGGGTCAGCAGGTTCTTCTCCACTGGCCGAGGGGCGGCCCAGTCCTTCAGCTTTTTGATGACCAGATTGATTTCTCCTTCCAAACCCATAACCTCATACAGCCTGATGCCAATGTCACTCTGGGGATGATCAAAAGGAATGATGTGACGTTATTAGTGCTCAGGGCAATTTCTTATGATCTATTTTACTTTTATCACAGCATCAAAAAAGGCTGCAAGTAAAACTAACACCAACAGTACACTTAATTAGAGGTTTGTAAAGAGACTGAGAGCAATGTGGCACAGATCCACAGGGCCGGTTTGTCTCCATCTCACATTCAAAACTCACTTCAATCATCTCCTTGGGTCATTAATTAATGGCAAGCAATAACTGGGGACTTTAGCTGAAACCTACAGTCCTGGTCAAAATTATTGCTTGAATTATCCATGAATTTTAACTACAGAATTTAAAATATTTTTTACAATTAAATGCAAATGAACTTGAATAGTTTCTCTCAAACAGATGTCTTTTAACATCATTTATGGGTATTCATTTATGCTGTGTATTAGTTTAAATACACAGCACTATTTGGGCTCTAAACAGTTAAAGGCAATGGATGTATAACTATTTAGCACAACTTCATTAAGTTTCAGATGAAGAGTACTGTTCTTACAAAAACTTGCAAAAAGATGAACATACCACAGTTAAAAGCAGCTCTTTTTTCCTGTTTTGCTGGGAAGTGACTTTGACTCCCACATGGTGAATGTGAGGCAATGCTTCATTTGTACACACAGAAAAAGTGACTCATTAACCTTTTTGAGGTCTTTCTGAACAGCCTCCGAAATATCTTTCTGTCTTTCGGTCAATAAACTCTGTAGGTTCTTCAGCTGGCGGATCCGGTACTCCAGGGATTTGGACCTGCCTGTTTCAAAGGCTTTCCTGGCAAGGTCCACTGCTTGCTGTTCTCGAGACATCCTGGAAAAACATGTTAGTGAAAGATAGACAGTTGAAGGAACTAAATGTGTACAGGACTTCACGAGCACACTTCTTGCTCCAAGAAGCTTCTACAGGTGCCATTAAATACAAACAACTGAGGACACAGCAACATTCCTGGGTCACATCAAATCCACTGACACCACCTGTAAAGACTTAAGAGGACCAAGATGGAACTTTTTCTCAATGTAAATCTCAGTTCTGTGTTTGTTTACTTTTAGTAAGTGGTTGTCCAGAAACTGATATGAGTATACACACAAAACAAGTTGTTGTTGGTAGCATGGCTCAAGCAGAGGGTCACCCCTTTGAGTCTGATCTGCTTGAGGTTTCTTCCTCAAATCATCAGAGGGAGTTTTTCCTTACCACTGTCACCCGTGTGCTTGCTCTTGTTGTATGGCTGGGGGGCCTGGCTGCCTTTTTGTTTCTGTCTTTTGTTTTTCCTTCCAGGTGGCTTGCATTTGGGACTGAGTGGCTGTGTTGCTGAGGTTATCAGGACCTCACCCTGATCACCTGCGGCTCGTCAGGACTCACAGCTGTGGTGTATCTATATGGATTGGAACATGGTGGCATTTAAGACTGGAGTATACAGTGTGTATTTGCCAGAGACTCGACCTTGTGACCAGACGGGTGAGATCGTCGTCTCGGGAGCCATCTCATCATCAGTGGATGCAGAGAACGTCCAGGGTTTGATGCACGGTCTGTGAAAGAGGAGGGGGTGAGGTCTCACGCTCGTCAGCACACTTCCTGAGGTACGTTAGATTTTGTGACTAACGTTTATACAGTCAGTAAATGTGGTGTCCCTCACACCTTATTATATTGAGCTGTACGTTAGTCATGTATTGGCTTCCACTGCAGTGGAGTTTTGTGAACTGGATGTTCCATGCCTGCAGGTTGGGAAGCTGATTAGTAATTAAGCCAGGAAGTGTTTGCTGTTTATGTACACCTTTGAGTGGTCTCTCTGTGTGTAGAGTGTGGACTCACATAATGGTTCCTTCTTTCACAGACTCGGTTTGTTGCGGCCACCTGGGGGGTGTCGGCGGGGTCCTTGGGTCCGAACGGCTTCTGGCTCCGGACCGTTAGCGCTGCTGGGAGCGCACCGTATCACCACCACGCCAGACCGCACACTCTTTTGTTGTTTTGTATCACATCACTGTTATGTATTAAATTCAGTTAGCCTTTGTACCGTGCTCTGCTTATTTCATACTGGGTCCTTCAAACGCTGGTCGGTTCTCCGAGCTGCGTCCGACACATAACAGTAGTCTCTGGCCAAACATCACGGACCCAGCGGTAGCAGAGACGGTAACGCGCCGGGAAGGCGGCAGCAGACGTTCAGTAGTTATCCGGATCAGTTGCGGGTGCTCTCCGCCCGGATGGTGCGTGTTTGAGACCCATTGCTGAATACTGATTTTTGCTCTCTTGCAGCCGTGTTCCTGTGTTGTGCCTTATCCGTGGGTCGTGGTGGAGTGTGACTGGCGACGGCTTCGCGTCACGCTCCGACCGGATAAGAGGTTTAAACGGGAGCTGCAAGAGTGTGTCTGTAATGGGTGCACGCGCACGGTGGAGCTCTGTGGCACGGGTCGCTGAGCTTCTTGTGTTACAGTTGTAGCCCCGTTTCCCCGGATAAAGATAACTACTGCGTCTGTTGTATCAGCTCCGGCGTTATTTAGTTGAGCACATTTTGGTTGTGTGTTGCACACAGCTGCGCACGGAGATGCAGCTCGTTTGTTTTCTGTCACCAAAGGTTTTTTTTTTCATTTTTAGCACTTTGGCTCCCTCTTTTGGTGACTTAGTCACATTACCGTTAAGCTCTTAAGTTAGAACAGGTGTGTTTGATTTGTTTGAGCTTAACGGTATACGTCACTGATTTGTTTTGTGTTAGTTCATTTCGTGTGGGTGTTTTTTGAGTTGGTTTTTGTGTGGGATTTATTTTTTTTTTCCACTGTTTGTGTCTGGGGTTGTGACCCTGCAGCCTGTCTAAGAAGAAAAAAAAAAAAAAAGGACCCAAACAACTGTATGTTGGTCTGTTAGTCTTTCTTTTTATTTCTTTTTGTTTCACCTCCCCAGGGTTTGATGGGACGGTCCCCTGGGGGGTGATGGGGTGGTACTTGGGTTTTTTTTTTTTTTTTTGTTTGTTTTTGTTATGCCCTCTCTTCTCCTCTGACTCCAGCCGGGTGAGCCGTAGTGTCGGCGTTGCTGGAGGGGTGCAGTTTGGTTGTGCTGGGCATTTCCCAGGTAGCCTCTGCACCCGGGAGGGGGGGGGGGGTGTTTGGGGTATTTTCTTTTTCTTCCCTCTCTACTCCTCTGGCTCCAGCCGGGTGAGCCGTAGTGTCGGCGTTGCTGGAGTGGTGCAGTTTGGTTATACTGGGCGTTTCCCGGGTAACCTCTGCACCTGGGGGGGGGGGGGGGGTGTTTTTTGATTCCCTGTTCCACCTCCGGCTTCAGCACGCCTTTGGCCGTCTGCCATCGGCGTGGCTGAGGTTTGGGGCAG
The DNA here is from genome assembly GCF_902500255.1 of Thalassophryne amazonica. Classification (NCBI taxonomy): domain Eukaryota; kingdom Metazoa; phylum Chordata; class Actinopteri; order Batrachoidiformes; family Batrachoididae; genus Thalassophryne; species Thalassophryne amazonica. Next base: position 59,420,894 of record NC_047111.1, read on the forward strand.
TGGGATATACCCGCAGCTAGTGGCTGGTGTAGAAGTCGGAGGAGTGGCGCCGTTTTGTGCCGTTTGCCATAACCGCTGTTCCACTCCTCCCAGTTGGCTTCTGGGGTATAGTCACGGTTGGTGACACTGGACGTGCTTCCAGTTTCCACTGCGCCAAGGGGGTGGGGTTGGAGTTGTTTTGTTTGTATGTTTTTTTTTCTCTCTTCTTGTTTTTCCCCCCAGTTTCCGCCCTCAGGGTTTGACTGTGGTGTCCTCTGGGGGGGAAAGGGCTGTGGGTCCATCTAGCCATAGACGGCCGGGGCTGGGTCCGTTGGTCATGAGGGGAGGCGTCTCCTGGGGTTGACGAGTGGTCCTCTGGGAGGCGCTGGGAGTCCCCGTGGGTGACGTTGGATCCCAGAGGGACCTCGGCTGTGGTTATTACTCCTGGAGCTGGCGGGAAGTCCTCTGGGGGGTGTTGGTCCCTACATGTCGTTTGGGGGGGGGGGGGTGTTTTAGCACTTTTATTTGTAAGCTTAAGTTTGGGGTTTTTCTTTTCTCCTCTTCCCGGGGTTTGATGGGACGGTCCCCTGGGGAGGGGGGGTGTTTTGGTTGTTTGTGTTTGTCTTTTTTGTTTTATGACTAAAGACCGAACATGGTTGGATAAAGGCTGACCGCACAGGTTTAAGAACTCCTGGCCATACCTGTGCTAAGTGACTGACTGAAACAAAGGCAAGGATGCAGCCAGAGGAGAGGACATCAACCATTCTGTTGGAAGACGAATGCAGATGCGGTTTCCAGCCATGGTCCCTGGAGGGGGGTGTTTCTCCTGGGCCAGGTTTGTGTGGTCGCCGGGAGGCTTCCCGTGAGGGTGGGGTACTGTTGTATGGCTGGGGGGCCTGGCTGCCTTTTTGTTTCTGTCTTTTGTTTTTCCTTCCAGGTGGCTTGCATTTGGGACTGAGTGGCTGTGTTGCTGAGGTTATCAGGACCTCACCCTGATCACCTGCGGCTCGTCAGGACTCACAGCTGTGGTGCATCTATATGGATTGGAACATGGTGGCATTTAAGACTGGAGTATACAGTGTGTATTTGCCAGAGACTCGACCTTGTGACCAGACGGGTGAGATCGTCGTCTCGGGAGCCATCTCATCATCAGTGGATGCAGAGAACGTCCAGGGTTTGATGCACGGTCTGTGAAAGAGGAGGGGGTGAGGTCTCACGCTCGTCAGCACACTTCCTGAGGTACGTTAGATTTTGTGACTAACGTTTATACAGTCAGTAAATGTGGTGTCCCTCACACCTTATTATATTGAGCTGTACGTTAGTCATGTATTGGCTTCCACTGCAGTGGAGTTTTGTGAACTGGATGTTCCATGCCTGCAGGTTGGGAAGCTGATTAGTAATTAAGCCAGGAAGTGTTTGCTGTTTATGTACACCTTTGAGTGGTCTCTCTGTGTGTAGAGTGTGGACTCACATAATGGTTCCTTCTTTCACAGACTCGGTTTGTTGCGGCCACCTGGGGGGTGTCGGCGGGGTCCTTGGGTCCGAACGGCTTCTGGCTCCGACCGTTAGCGCTGCTGGGAGCGCACCGTATCACCACCACGCCAGACCGCACACTCTTTTGTTGGTTTGTATCACATCACTGTTATGTATTAAATTCAGTTAGCCTTTGTACCGTGCTCTGCTTATTTCATACTGGGTCCTTCAAACGCTGGTCGGTTCTCCGAGCTGCGTCCGACACATAACAGCTCTAGGGGTTAGTGAGGTTAGACCTTACTTGTGTGAAGCTCCTTGAGGCAACTTTGTTGCGATTTGGCGCTATATAAATGAAAAAATTAAAAGTTAAAGTTGAACAAGAGCTTCTATCACATCAATGTTGCAATATTTCACCTAACATCTCGTGGTTGGGTGGTGATATTAGAAGTTAAAGTGCGTATCTCTGGTAAATGAAATCTCAAATGAGCTGACTATTCTAAATAAATAAAGAATTATGAAAATATTGATGTATTGTGTTTTATTTTTGGTGCCATATGCCCTGAGAAATAAAGTCATAAACATGGGGGGAAATTAGCCTGCTTTCATCTGCAGCTGATAAACGCTCTGAAATGTTAGCCTGCCAGAAATGTTGACTTCAGTGACATCATGTAAGGGACCGCTCCCTCAGAGGCATTCATTGAAATGAATTGGAAAACCGGAAGTTTTCGTAGATCGAAATTGTGTTTTTTGTGGACTGTGATGATGAATACATTGGAATGGTGGACAGGTGTTTCGGGTGGGTCCATCGTAACCAGTTGTGGTGTTTATTAGTTGTACAGCTTTCCTAAGTTTAAAGTTTTTGATGGAAAAGTGGAAGTGTTTTGTATACGCCTCTCAGAAAGAGTGGAGAAATTGCAGCCAAGCATAGTGTGAGAAATGCGCTTCAAGGACTACTTGGAGCTGGAGTCACACAGAAAGAAGAATTTCATCTGTGTTTATAAGTGTGAGCATGAAGACGTTGCAATAAAGTGACTGCTGCTGCATTCTTAACTTGAGAGACGTGCCATGGACACCAGACCCACCTCAAAACATTTAATGCATTACCTGCTTACCAGATCAATGATGGTGGACAGACAAATGACATATGGAAGCAACACAAACAGGATGATGGGTGTGTGGATCTTAACTGACCATCATATGTTCGTATAATTTAGACATTTTGAAAGGAGATAACAACTTTGGAACTGGAGCAGGTGCAATTCTACATGACTGCTGTGTGTAAACACAAGAGGAGTAGTACTCTGAATGCATCTCTCCAAGGGTATGTATTTATTACTACTTTGTGCTTTTCAATCTTATTTAGATGTATTTTATGTTTTTTTTCCTAAATACAAAAAGCAACCCTGACTGAGGCACTGTGGCAAGTCTGAGCATGAAACTAACTGGCTGCAGACGAACATCGTGACTTTCAGCTAGCTAAATGCTGGTTCCAAATGCTACGTAATGATTATGGATAAAATGGCTATTATTGATGCACCTGAGGGCCCAGGGCCGAGCATCAGTCCAACACCCTTTTTTCGAAGATAGTTGGTTAAAGCGCCCACCCAAAAATAAATTATTTAAAAAAAGTTAAAGTTCATTAAATGCCCACCTAAAATAAATTCATTCCTTGACCCCCACCATATTGCAAAAAGCAATCAGGAATAAGTTCTTCTTCCATGTCGGACTTGTGGTGATGTCATAAATGGTAAATGGACTGCATTTATACGAGGGCTGTCAATAAAGTAACGGTCCTTTTTATTTTTTTCAAAAACTATATGGATTTCATTCATATGTTTTTACGTCAGACATGCTTGAACCCTCGTGCGCATGCGTGAGTTTTTCCACGCCTGTCGGTGACGTCATTCGCCTGTGAGCACTCCTTGTGGGAGGAGTCGTCCAGCCCCTCGTCGGAATTCCTTTGTCTGAGAAGTTGCTGAGAGACTGGCGCGTTGTTTGATCAAAATTTTTTCTAAACCTATGAGACACATCGAAGTGGACACGGTTCGAAAAATTAAGATGGTTTTCAGTGAAAATTTTAACGGCTGATGAGAGATTTTGAGGTGATTCTGTTGCTTTAAGCAATGCTCTGCCACAGGAAAAACACCTCTGTTGAAAGCCTTAAGGACAAGTTGGAACATGTCCTGCCTGTTAAACAATTTCTCATATACTCACTCCACTGAAAGCCATCAAAAGCCGCCTGGATTTTACAAATGGTTATCAACACGGAGGTGTTTTTCCTGTGCCGCCGCACCACGTCGGCTGCGTCCCGATGCGCGGATCCGTCCGCACGTCTTTCATTAAAAAAATCTCCTTTAACAATGGAATATCCGGATAAAATGCTGAAACCGACTTCTTCTGAAACTTCTCTGTTCTCTCACGACGTCCTGGATCAATAGAGCCTGAAATGTGGAGGTTTTCAGCTTGAACAGGCTGACGACGGCGGCTGAGAGCGCTGAGCGACGTCTCGCACCGTGGGAAGTCCTTAAAGCGACAGAATCACCTCAAAATCTCTCATCAGCCGTTAAAATTTTCACTGAAAACCAGCTTAATTTTTCGAACCTGTGTCCACTTCGATGTGTCTCACAGGTTTAGAAAAAATTTTGATCAAACAAAGCGCCAGTCTCTCAGCAATTCTCAGACAAAGGAATTCCGACGAGGGGCTGGACGACTCCTCCCACAAGGAGTGCTCACAGGCGAATGACGTCACCGACAGGCGTGTAAAAACTCACGCATGCGCACGAGGGTTCAAGCATGTCTGACGTAAAAACATATGAATGAAATCCATATAGTTTTTGAAAAAAATAAAAAGGACCCTTACTTTATTGACAGCCCTCGTATAGCGCTATTCCATCAGCGCCAGACGCTCAAAGTGCTTTACAATTATGCCTCACATTCACCCCGATGTCAGGGTGCTGCCATACAAGGCGCTCACTACACACCGGTAGCAATTGAGGATTAAAGGCCTTGCCCAAGGGCCCTGAGTGATTTTCCAGTCAGGCGGGGATTTGAACCCATGATCTTCTGGACTCAAGCCCAACACCTTAACCACTAGACCATCACCTCCCCCATGCCATCTGTTTTTCCAGTGATCTTATTGTGAAAGAGAAACAGGAAGTGCAAGAAACAAAGTGTTTTGTGGCAATACAGCTAGCTTTATCACAGTCACATGGTAAAGGAGCTGTTCTGTTTGTGTTCATTTTTGTCAGACAAAACAAATTTTTCCATCCACCAAAATGAGTTTCTTGTCGGCTGATGTCCACAAAGTTTATCATTAAGCTTTGTACATGTTCAGAACTTTGAAGGGAGTTTAGACTCTCTTCAAATAAATTATATTTATTCTATTTTTTAAAATTATTTTTATTGCCTTCTTTTTAACTTATTTGTTTATTTACTTAATGGGCGTAACCTGGTGCCCATTTTTATTGTACAGCACTTTAGAAGGAGAGAGCATATTTCACCCATATTGGCCTCTCTTCATTGGCTTCCTGTTAATTCTAGAATAGAATTTAAAATTCTTCTTCTTATTATAAGGTTTTGAATAATCAGGTCCCATCTTATCTTAGGGACCTCATAGTACCATATCACCCCAATAGAGCGCTTCGCTCTCAGACTGCAGGCTTACTTGTAGTTCCTAGGGTTTTTAAGAGTAGAATGGGAGGCAGAGCCTTCAGCTTTCAGGCTCCTCTCCTGTGGAACCAGCTCCCAATTCGGATCAGGGAGACAGACACCCTCTCTACTTTTAAGATTAGGCTTAAAATGTTCCTTTTTGCTAAAGCTTATAGTTAGGGCTGGATCAGGTGACCCTGAACCATCCCTTAGTTATGCTGCTATAGACGTAGACTGCTGGGGGGTTCCCATGATGCACTGAGTGTTTCTTTCTCTTTTTGCTCTGTATGCACCACTCTGCATTTAATCATTAGTGATTGATCTCTGCTCCCCTCCACAGCATGTCTTTTTCCTGATTCTCTCCCCTCAGCCCCAACCAGTCCCAGCAGAAGACTGCCCCTCCCTGAGCCTGGTTCTGCTGGAGGTTTCTTCCTGTTAAAAGGGAGTTTTTCCTTTCCACTGTCGCCAAGTACTTGCTCACAGGGGGTCGTTCTGACCGTTGGGGTTTTTCTATAATTATTGTATGGCTTTTGCCTAACAATATAAAGCGCCTTGGGGCAACTGTTTGTTGTGATTTGGCGCTATACGAGGTCTGTGAGAAAAGTATCCGACCTTTTTATTTTATGCAAAAACTATATGGATTTGATTCATATGTTTTACATCAGCCAAGCTTGAACCTTCGATTCGCTGATAAAGCGAGACAAAGGAACACCTCCGTTTCGGAGTGTTAGAGGACAAGTTGGGACAAGCCTATCTCGGCTTTCAGTGCCTACCAGTCGAGTGAGTATAAGAGAAATTGTGGAGAGCTGGGCATGTCCCAACGTGTCCTCTAACACTCCGAAACGGAGGTGTTCCTTTGTCTCGCTTTATCAGCGAATCGGTTGTGACGCGCGAAGCCTCTGCGCGGCTTTCCATGACAAAATCTCTTGTGAAAAGTGAAATCTGCCGGAAAATGGCTGATGTCCAGCTCTTGTGATAACCAGAGAAATTGCACACGAGGGTCCCAGCTCCACACAACTATCCATTTATCAATCAATCAATCAACTTTTTTCTTATATAGCGCCAAATCACAACAAACAGTTGCCCCAAGGCGCTCTATATTGTAAGGCAAGGCCATACAATAATTATGAAAAACCCCAACGGTCAAAACGACCCCCTATGAGCAAGCACTTGGCTACAGTGGGAAGGAAAAACTCCCTTTTAACAGGAAGAAACCTCCAGCAGAACCAGGCTCAGGGAGGGGCAGTCTTCTGCTGAGACTGGTTGGGGCTGAGGGAAAGAACCAGGAAAAAGACATGCTGTGAAGGGGGGCAGAGATCGATCACTAATGATTAAATGCAGAGTGATGCATACGGAGCAAAAAGAGAAAGAAACAGTGCATCATGGGAACCCCCCCACAGTCTACGTCTAAAGCAGCATAACCAAGGGATGGTCCAGGGTCACCTAATCCAGCCCTAACTATAAGCCTTAGCGAAAAGGAAAGTTTTAAGCCTAATCTTAAAAGTAGAGAGGGTATCTGTCTCCCTGATCTGAATTGGGAGCTGGTTCCACAGGCGAGGAGCCTGAAAGCTGAAGGCTCTGCCTCCCATTCTACTCTTACAAACCCTAGGAACTACAAGTAAGCCTGCAGTCTGAGAGCGAAGCGCTCTAATGGGGTAATATGGTACTACGAGGTCCCTAAGATAAGATGGGACCTGATTATTCAAAACCTTATAAGTAAGAAGAAGAATTTTAAATTCTATTCTAGAATTAACAGGAAGCCAATGAAGAGAGGCCAACACGGGTGAGATATGCTCTCTCCTGCTAGTCCCCGTCAGTACTCTAGCTGCAGCATTCTGAACCAACTGAAGGCTTTTTAGGGAACTTTTAGGACAACCTGATAATAATGAATTACAATAGTCCAGCCTAGAGGAAATAAATGCATGAATTAATTTTTCAGCATCACTCTGAGACAAGACCTTTCTGATTTTAGAGATATTGCGTAAATGCAAAAAGGCAGTCCTACATATTTGTTTAATATGCGCTTTGAATGACATATCCTGATCAAAAATGACTCCAAGATTTCTCACAGTATTACTAGAGATCAGGGAAATGCCATCCAGAGTAACGATCTGGTTAGACACCATGCTTCTAAGATTTGTGGGGCCAAGTACAATAACTTCAGTTTTATCTGAGTTTAAAAGCAGGAAATTAGAGGTCATCCATGTCTTTATGTCTGTAAGACAATCCTGCAGTTTAGCTAATTGGTGTGTATCCTCTGGCTTCATGGATAGATAAAGCTGGGTATCATCTGCGTAACAATGAAAATTTAAGCAATACCGTCTAATAATACTGCCTAAGGGAAGCATGTATAAAGTGAATAAAATTGGTCCTAGCACAGAACCTTGTGGAACTCCATAATTAACTTTAGTCTGTGAAGAAGATTCCCCATTTACATGAACAAACTGTAATCTATTAGACAAATATGATTCAAACCACCGCAGCGCAGTGCCTTTAATACCTATGACATGCTCTAATCTCTGTAATAAAATTTTATGGTCAACAGTATCAAAAGCAGCACTGAGGTCCAACAAAACAAGCACAGAGATAAGTCCACTGTCCGAAGCCATAAGAAGATCATTTGTAACCTTCACTAATGCTGTTTCTGTACTATGATGAATTCTAAAACCTGACTGAAACTCTTCAAATAGACCATTCCTCTGCAGGTGATCAGTTAGCTGTTTTACAACTACCCTCTCAAGAATCTTTGAGAGAAAAGGAAGGTTGGAGATTGGCCTATAATTAGCTAAGATAGCTGGGTCAAGTGATGGCTTTTTAAGTAATGGTTTAATTACTGCCACCTTAAAGGCCTGTGGTACATAACCAACTAACAAAGATAGATTGATCATATTTAAGATTGAAGCATTGAATAATGGTAGGACTTCCTTGAGCAGCCTGGCAGGAATGGGGTCTAATAAACATGTTGATGGTTTGGATGAAGTAACTAATGAAAATAACTCAGACAGAACAATCGGAGAGAAAGAGTCTAACCAAATACCGGCATCACTGAAAGCAGCCAAAGATAACGATACATCTTTGGGATGGTTATGAGTAATTTTTTCTCTAATAGTCAAAATTTTGTTAGCAAAGAAAGTCATGAAGTCATTACTGTTGGGAAGGTGTCGTAACACGGACCCACAACAGGGGGCGCTAATGAACGGACAATGGATAAGGGAAGGAGTAACAATTTAATGTTGCACAAGAACACAACGTAAAATAAACAAAGGTACTGCCAATCACACACAAGAGGATTGCGGGCAGGCTCGAAGATAGGAGACCTCAGATGAACGAAGAGCCGGGACCCACACCGCTTCTACCACCAACGGCCTGAAGAACACTGAAGCCGCCAAGCCCCGAGTCCCCAGGTGGTCTCTGTCCTCCGTTGTCGGCCCTGGTACTGCTGGCAGAAAAAACAGAAGGTAGTGAGTGTGAATCCTCACACCCAGCAACCTTGATTATTGATTCTTGTGGAGGGAGAGCCTCCACCTCCAATCATACACACGTGCAGCTCCGAAAATCCAGTTAAGGAAATACCACCAGGAAAAAACAGCTGCAAAACAGATCAGATTATTATTTGACGTATAAGTCAGCAGAGAGATTACCTTGTATCGTAGGAGATTTCTCGGCGAGGAGGTGGAGTCGCCACCCGGCCTTTATGGTGATGGTGATGATGAGATGATGAGTGACAGCTGGTGTTGAGGATGATTGACGGCTGTCACTCCCAGTGGTTCTGGCGCCCTCTTGTGCTTGAAGCCCGCACTCCAAGCAGGGCGCCATCCGGTGGTGGTGAGCCAGCAGTACCTCCTCTTCAGCGGCCCACACAACAGGACCCCCCCCTCAACGGGCGCCTCCTGGCGCCCGACCAGGCTTGTCTGGGTGTCGGTGGTAGAAATCGACCAAAAGGGCCGGGTCCAGGATGAAGCTCCTCTTCACCCAGGAGCGTTCCTCGGGTCCGTAACCCTCCCAGTCCACCAAGTACTGAAAGCCCCGACCCATCCGACGGACGTCCAGGAGCCGACGAACGGTCCATGCCGGCTCCCCGTCGATGATCCGGGCAGGAGGTGGGTCGGGTCCGGGGGAACAGAGCGGTGAGGTGTGGTATGGCTTGAGTTTGGAAACATGAAAAACCGGATGGATCCGCAGTGAAGCCGGGAGAGTTAGCTTCACTGCGGCCGGACTGAGGATCTTGGCGATGGGGAACGGCCCGATGAAGCGGTCCTTGAGTTTGTGGGAGGTCACCTGGAGCGGGATATCTTTGGTGGATAGCCACACCTCCTGCCCTGGTTGGTATGTAGGGGCCGGGGAACGCCGGCGGTCTGCATGGGCCTTGGCCCTCGTCCGGGCCTGCAACAGGGCAGAGCGGGCGGCCCGCCACACCCGGCGGCACCTCCGCAGGTGGGCCTGGACCGAGGGTACCCCGACCTCTCCCTCCACAAGTGGGAACAACGGGGGCTGGTAGCCCAGACACGCTTCAAAGGGGGAGAGGCCGGTGGCAGAGGATACTTGGCTGTTGTGAGCGTACTCGATCCAGGCCAGATGGTTACTCCAGGCCGCCGGGTGAGCGGAGGTGACACAACGAAGAGCCTGTTCAAGTTCCTGGTTCGCCCGCTCTGCCTGGCCGTTCGTCTGTGGGTGGTACCCGGACGAGAGACGCACGGTGGCCCCCAGTTCCTTACAAAAACTCCTCCAGACCTGCGAGGAAAACTGGGGACCACGATCCGAGACGATGTCCGACGGTATCCCATGCAGACGCACGACGTGGTGAACCAGGAGGTCTGCCGTCTCCTGGGCCGTTGGGAGCTTCGGGAGGGCCACGAAGTGGGCCGCCTTGGAGAACCGGTCCACTATCGTCAGTATGGCGGTGTTGCCCTGGGACGGCGGGAGGCCCGTGACGAAGTCCAGACCGATGTGGGACCAGGGGCGATGAGGCACAGGCAGGGGTTGGAGGAGACCCCTGGTCTTGCGATGGTCCGCCTTGCCCCTGGCACAGGTGGTGCAGGCCTGGACGTAGTCCCGGACGTCGGCTTCCAGTGACGCCCACCAGAAGCGCTGCTGGACTACTGCCACGGTCCTACGCACTCCAGGATGACAGGAGAGCTTGGATCCGTGGCAGAAGTCCAAGACGGCAGCCCTAGCCTCTGGTGGAACGTAGAGTCTATTCTTCGGACCGTTTCCCGGGTCCGGGTTCTTAGTCTGGGCCTCCCGGACGATCTCCTCCACGTCCCAGGTGAGGGTAGCCACGACAGTGGACTCGGGAAGGATGGTGTCGATGGGGTCCGACAACCCGACCTTGGCTTCCTCTTCGTGCACCCGGGACAATGCATCAGATCGTTGATTTTTGGTCCCGGGGCGGTAGGTGATCCGGAAGTCAAAGCGTGCGAAGAACAGGGACCAGCGGGCTTGCCTGGGGTTCAGCCGCTTGGCGGTCCGGATGTACTCCAGGTTCCGGTGGTCCGTAAAAACCGTGAAAGGCCCCGTAGCCCCCTCCAACAGGTGTCTCCACTCTTCTAGAGCCTCCTTCACCGCGAGGAGTTCTCGATTGCCCACGTCATAGTTCCGTTCAGCGGGGGTCAACCTGCGGGAAAAGTAGGCACAAGGATGGAGAACCTTATCGGACTCCCCGCTCTGGGACAGCACGGCTCCTATTCCTGAGTCTGAGGCGTCCACCTCTACTACAAACTGGCGAGTAGGATCAGGCTGCACCAGAACTGGAGCAGATGAAAACCGGCGTTTCAACTCCCTAAACGCGGCCTCGCACCGGTCCGACCAGGTGAAGGGGACTTTGGTGGAGGTCAGGGCGGTCAGGGGGCTAACGACCTGACTGTAACCCTTAATGAACCTCCTGTAGAAGTTTGCGAAGCCGAGGAACTGTTGCAGCTTCCTACGGCTCGTTGGTTGGGGCCAATCCCTCACCGCCGCAACCTTGGCCGGATCCGGGGCGACGGAGTTGGAGGAGATGATAAACCCCAAGAAGGACAGAGACGTGCGGTGAAACTCACACTTCTCGCCCTTCACAAACAGCCGGTTTTCTAACAACCGCTGTAGGACCTGACGTACATGCCGGACATGGGTCTCAGGATCCGGGGAAAAGATGAGTATATCATCCAGATACACGAAGACAAACCGGTGCAGGAAGTCCCGCAGGACGTCATTAACCAAGGCTTGGAACGTCGCGGGGGCGTTAGTGAGACCGAACGGCATGACCAGGTACTCAAAATGACCCAACGGGGTGTTAAATGCCGTCTTCCATTCATCTCCCTTCCGGATCCGAACTAGATGGTACGCATTCCTAAGATCGAGTTTGGTGAATATTTTGGCTCCATGCAGGGGTGTGAACACCGAATCCAAGAGGGGCAATGGGTATCGATTGCGAACCGTGATCTCGTTCAATCCCCTGTAATCGATGCATGGACGAAGTCCGCCGTCTTTCTTGCCCACAAAAAAGAAACCAGCACCCATCGGGGAGGTGGAGTTCCGGATCAACCCGGCGGCCAAGGAGTCCCGGATGTAGGTTTCCATGGATTCGCGTTCCGGACGTGAGAGATTGTACAGCCTACTGGACGGGAACTCACTGCCCGGAACCAAATCGATGGCACAATCGTACGGTCGGTGTGGTGGAAGGGCGAGCGCCAGATCTTTGCTGAAGACGTCAGCCAGATCATGGTACTCCCCTGGCACCGCCGTCAGATTGGGAGGGGTTTTAACCTCCTCCTTAGCCGTCATTCCGGGGGGAACCGAGGATCCTAAACACTCCCGGTGGCAGGTTTCGCTCCACTGCACCACGACCCCAGACGGCCAATCGATCCGGGGATTGTGCTTCACCATCCAAGGAAAACCCAAAATCACTCGGGAGGTAGAAGATGTCACGTAAAACACTATCTCCTCCCGGTGATTCCCAGACACAACCAAGGTCACAGGCTGGGTCCGGTGTGTGATTAGCGGGAGTAGAGTGCCATCTAGTGCCCGTACCTTCAAGGGCGAAGGCAGAGCCACTAGGGGGAGCCCCACTTCCTTTGCCCATCTGCTATCCAACAGATTCCCTTCGGACCCCGTGTCCACCAGTGCTGGGGCGTGAAGGGTTAAATCCCCACTCAGGATTACCACTGGGATTCGTGCTGATTTGCGGGAACTTCCCGTGCACATGTTATGGCCCACCCTTAGCCCAGTGTCTAAGGACGGGCGTTGGTGTTTGACCGTTTGGGGCAGTCTTTTAACAGGTGCTCACATGAGCCACAGTAAAAACATTCCCCGCGGGCCAGTCTCCTTTGTTTAATATCTGATCTCACTTTAGCCCTGCTCGTGTCCATAGCTTCGTCAGCAGGGGGAGCTGTTGCCACACGGAGCCCACCGGCAATGGAGCGTGAGGACGACGTCACCCCGTCAGACCCGGAAGAGAGAGGGACGGCTTGTGCCCGGCCACGCCCCCCGGCCTGCTCCCGACGGTGTTCATTCAAACGGTTGTCTAAGCGTATAACCAGAGTGACAAGCCCGTCGAAAGTCTGCGGTTCGTCCTTAGCCAGTAAATGCTCCTTCAGTACTGGAGACAGTCCGCTTATGAAGGCGGCGCGGAGCGCGACGTCATTCCAACCCGACCTCGCAGCCGCGATGCGGAAGTCGACAGCGTAATCGGCCGCGCTCCGACGCCCCTGTCTCAGTGACAGCAGCACGGTCGAGGCGGTCTCGCCTCTGTTGGGATGATCAAACACCTGTTTGAATTCCCGTATAAACCCAGCGTATGACGTCAGAAGCCATGACTGCTGTTCCCAGAGCGCTGTAGCCCAAGCGCGTGCCTCACCTCGAAGCAGATTAATTACATAAGCCACCCGGGTGGCGTCTGCCGCGTACATGACTGGACGCTGTGCAAAAACGAGCGAACACTGCATCAAGAAGTCTGCGCACGTCTCCACACAGCCTCCGTACGGTTCAGGAGGACTTATGTAAGCTTCAGGGGACGGTGGGGGGGGGTAGTTGAACGGCCAGTGGAACATCTACATTAGGCCCCGGACCAGCAGGAGGAGACACTGCAGCGACGCTTGACTCGCGTGCTTCCACTCTGGCGGTGAGAGCCTCCATCCTCTGATTGAGGCTTGCATTTTGCTCAGTTACCAGCTGTAACTGAGCAGTGAAAGCGGTAAGGATTTGCTGCAGATCACTTACCACGCCTCCTGCTGACGCCTGCGCTCCCTGTTCTCCCATTGGCTGTTCAAGCTGTGGTTGACGCCCCTCGGGATCCATGACGAATGGCCGAGAAATCCTGTTGGGAAGGTGTCGTAACACGGACCCACAACAGGGGGCGCTAATGAACGGACAATGGATAAGGGAAGGAGTAACAATTTAATGTTGCACAAGAACACAACGTAAAATAAACAAAGGTACTGCCAATCACACACAAGAGGATTGCGGGCAGGCTCGAAGATAGGAGACCTCAGATGAACGAAGAGCCGGGACCCACACCGCTTCTACCACCAACGGCCTGAAGAACACTGAAGCCGCCAAGCCCCGAGTCCCCAGGTGGTCTCTGTCCTCCGTTGTCGGCCCTGGTACTGCTGGCAGAAAAAACAGAAGGTAGTGAGTGTGAATCCTCACACCCAGCAACCTTGATTATTGATTCTTGTGGAGGGAGAGCCTCCACCTCCAATCATACACACGTGCAGCTCCGAAAATCCAGTTAAGGAAATACCACCAGGAAAAAACAGCTGCAAAACAGATCAGATTATTATTTGACGTATAAGTCAGCAGAGAGATTACCTTGTATCGTAGGAGATTTCTCGGCGAGGAGGTGGAGTCGCCACCCGGCCTTTATGGTGATGGTGATGATGAGATGATGAGTGACAGCTGGTGTTGAGGATGATTGACGGCTGTCACTCCCAGTGGTTCTGGCGCCCTCTTGTGCTTGAAGCCCGCACTCCAAGCAGGGCGCCATCCGGTGGTGGTGAGCCAGCAGTACCTCCTCTTCAGCGGCCCACACAACAATTACTAGTTAAAGTTAATGGAATACTCAGCTCAATAGAGCTCTGACTCTTTGTCAGCCTGGCTACAGTGCTGAAAAGAAACCTGGGGTTGTTCTTATTTTCTTCAATTAGTGATGAGTAGAAAGATGTCCTAGCTTTACGGAGGGCTTTTTTATAGTGCAACAAACTCTTTTTCCAGGCTAAGTGAAGATCTTCTAAATTAGTGAGACGCCATTTCCTCTCCAACTTACGGGTTATCTGCTTTAAGCTACGAGTTTGTGAGTTATACCACGGAGTCAGACACTTCTGATTTAAAGCTCTCTTTTTCAGAGGAGCTACAGCATCCAAAGTTGTCTTCAATGAGGATGTAAAACTATTGACGAGATACTCTAACTCCCTTACAGAGTTTAGGTAGCTACTCTGCTCTGTGTTGGTATATGACATTAGAGAACATAAAGAAGGAATCATATCCTTAAACCTAGTTACAGCGCTTTCTGAAAGACTTCTAGTGTAATGAAACTTATTCCCCACTGCAGGGTAGTCCAACAGGGTAAATGTAAATGTTATTAAAAAATGATCAGACAGAAGGGAGTTTTCAGGGAATACTGTTAAGTCTTCTATTTCCATACCATAAGTCAGAACAAGATCTAAGATATGATTAAAGTGGTGGGTGGACTCAATTACTTTTTGAGCAAAGCCAATAGAGTCTAATAATAGATTAAATGCAGTGTTGAGGCTGTCATTCTCAGCATCTGTGTGGATGTTAAAATCGCCCACTATAATTATCTTATCTGAGCTAAGCACTAAGTCAGACAAAAGGTCTGAAAATTCACAGAGAAACTCACAGTAACGACCAGGTGGACGATAGATAATAACAAATAAAACTGGTTTTTGAGACTTCCAATTTGGATGGACAAGACTAAGAGACAAGCTTTCAAATGAATTAAAGCTCTGTCTGGGTTTTTGATTAATTAATAAGCTGAAATGGAAGATTGCTGCTAATCCTCCGCCCCGGCCCGTGCTACGAGCATTCTGACAGTTAGTGTGACTCGGGGGTGTTGACTCATTTAAACTAACATATTCATCCTGCTGTAACCAGGTTTCTGTTAGGCAGAATAAATCAATACGTTGATCAATTATTATATCATTTACCAACAGGGACTTAGAAGAGAGAGACCTAATGTTTAATAGACCACATTTAACTGTTTTAGTCTGTGGTGCAATTGAAGGTGCTATATTATTTTTTCTTTTTGAATTTTTATGCTTAAATAGATTTTTGCTGATTATTGGAGGCCTGGGAGCAGGCACCGTCTCCACGGGGACGGGGCAACGAGGGGACGGCAGGGGGAGAGAAGCTGCAGAGAGGTGTATAAGACCACAGCTCTGCCTCCTGGTCCCAACGCTGGACAGTCACAGTTTGGAGGATCCAAGAAAATTGGCCAGATTTCTAGAAATGAGAGCTGCTCCATCCAAAGTGGGATGGATGCCGTCTCTCCTAACAAGACCAGGTTTTCCCCAGAAGCTTTGCCAATTATCAATGAAGCCCACCTCATTTTTTGGACACCACTCAGACAGCCAGCAATTCAAGGAGAACATGCGGCTAAACATGTCACTCCCGGTCCGATTGGGGAGGGGCCCAGAGAAAACAACAGAGTCCGACATTGTTTTTGCAAAGTTACACACCGATTTAATGTTAATTTTAGTGACCTCCGATTGGCGTAACCGAGTGTCATTACTGCCGACGTGAATTACAATCTTACCAAATTTACGCTTAGCCTTAGCCAGCAATTTCAAATGTCCTTCGATGTCGCCTGCTCTGGCCCCCGGAAGACAATTGACAATGGTTGCTGGTGTCGCTAACTTCACATTTCTCAAAACAGAGTCGCCAATAACCAGAGTTTGATCCTCGGCGAGTGTATCGTCGAGTGGGGAAAAACGGTTAGAGATGTGAACGGGTTGACGGTGTACACAGGGCTTCTGTTTAGGGCTACGCTTCCTCCTCACAGTCACCCAGTCAGCCTGCTTTCCCGACTGCCCGGGATCTGCCAGGGGGGAACTAACGGCGGCTAAGCTACCTTGGTCCGCACCGACTACAGGGGCCTGGCTAGCTGTAGAATTTTCCACGGTGCGGAGCCGAGTCTCCAATTCGCCCAGCCTGGCCTCCAAAGCTACGAATAAGCTGCACTTATTACAAGTACCGTTACTGCTAAAGGAGGCCGAGGAATAACTAAACATTTCACACCCAGAGCAGAAAAGTACGGGAGAGATAGGAGAAGCCGCCATGCTAAATCGGCTAAGAGCTAGTAGCTACGCAACCTAGCGGATTCCTAAAAACACACAAAGTGAATAATGTGTAAATAATTTAGAGGTGATTCAGCAGAAGGAGTGCCTTAATTAAGGCACCAAACAGGCCATGAAGCAGCACAGGCAACGCACAACAACAGCGAACACACGACAACGGTGCCAAAACAAAACAAAAATCGACCAAACACGCTGTGGAGCAGCACAGGTAACGCACGACAACAGTGCTAAAAAAATAAAATAAAAATAAAATAAAATAAAAACGAAAGCGTTAGCAAGCTAGTTAGCTTGCCAACGCTGATGAAAGTTAGCTGATAAAAGTGCTCCGTCGCGATGTTTCGACCGTTAGAGGTCTTCCTTAGGCGTTGGAGCACAGTAAAAAAGTAAAAAAAAGTAAAAAGGTAAAAAAGTAAAAAAGTCTTGAAAAAGACTGTTAGTTCAAAGTCCAAAGCAGCAGGTAGCAGTCTCTGTGTAAACAGTCCCAACAGAGAGCCAAAATTCTGATGCAATCTCACTCCGAAGACAGGAAGTACCTCCAGCTACCAGATCCTTCTTGATCCGCGATTTAGAAATGATGTGGTGGTTTCTGCCTCTCGATGGCGGCTCGGAGTGCCGCGCGCCATTATGGGCTGTCATTAAAGCTGTAGTAACACTCCTTATTCTCTGTGAAGCCCGTAAAATTTTCACCGAAAGCCAGATAAATTTTTCTAATGGTTTCCAGCTGCCTGTCTCTAACAGTTTCTGAAAAAATTCTGATGGAAAAAAAGCCCAAATCATTCCGCCATTTCCTTGCAATGAAACAATGACAAGAGGGGTGGACCAGTGCTCACTCAAAGCCTGCCCATAGGTGAATGACGCAACCGACAGGCGTGGAAAAACTCACACATGCGCACGAAGGTTCAAGCTTGGCTGATGTAAAAACATATGAATCAAATCCATATATTTTTTGCATAAAATAAAAAGGTCTGATACTTTTCTCACAGACCTCGTATAAATAAAATTGATTTGATGTAATTTGGTCGATCGCTATCGTTTTAAATGTGCTTTAGAAATAAAGATGAGTTGAGACGGATCTTTTCTGCTGCCTGGATGTTTGTTTGCTGTTTTTAGTGTGAGAGAGACACAGAGAGCAACACACAGCGCATCTGGACGAGAACACAATAAAAACTGACTTAAAAACTGACTTCAAGTGTTGCCAGTCAGCAACAAACTGGATGTTCCACTGTTTTCAATGAGAGGCTGATGGGAAAATTGTGGATTTTTTTTTTATCTTAACAAACAGGAATCACAGACAGCAACAAACTAATTTGTCAGGATTTAAACAGGTTAATCTTTCATGAGTTTTCCATTTTAATACAATGCAGTGCAAAATGTTTCACTGAAGTAAATTATTGTCTGCTTGGTTAACACCAAAAAGTTACCGTGCATGCCACATCACTTTTTCTTTTTTTTTTACTTTAGAGACATAAATGCACCAGACAGAAAGTTGGTTAAATGCCCACCCAAAATTAAATTAGTTTTAGTTAGGGTTATTAAACACTAAACTAAATTAAATACATGACCCCCTGCTTGTTGTAAAAAAAAAAAACAATGACTTTTCACAATATTTTTCTCATCAACCTGTGCTGTCCTGTGCTCTTATTGTGAAAGACTCGTGCAAGAAACAGAAAGTATTCTGTTACAATATGGCTAGCTTTGTACGGACAGCAACAAATGGATTATTTAACTGCAGAGTTGCCTGGATTTAAACACGTAGGCACTTTAAGCTTCTGTGAGGGCCAGAGTTTTCTGTTTTAATACAAACTCTGTGCAAAATGTTTCAGTAAAGTAAACTATTGTGTATGTAGTTAATACTGAAAACTGACCATGCATGTCACCTTTTTTTTCTGCAACAGACATCAAGGTGACAAAGAACCCATTTAATAAATGATAAAAGGATGGGGGGAAGACTCAGACAGGTGATTTATTCTTGATTTGTGGGGAAATCAGATGTTTTATTGAACTGGGCAGTCCGGCAAACGTAATATCTGGCCAGGTTTGTGCAAACACCCACCCCTACTTCAGGCAGAATTTCATGTGGAGTGCCCAGGGTACTCAGACACACGAATACGGTAATCTGTCGTGTGTTTTTCTGATGCAATCTGTCTTAATTTACTTTTAACAGCTATAGTAGGGCCTGCACAAGTTAAAAACGTGGAAGAAATTATTCAGAATCATGTAAGGGGGCGATACATCATCTATATATTAAAAGTGAAGTGGTCTTTGTGTACATGTATACGTGCGTGCATAATTTTATTTAGTAAGTTCAATGTAAGTACATAATGTAAATATGTTAAAAATACATGGATGACAAGAAAGTGAAAACACTTATTTCCTTGTGGTCCATTTACAAATCAAATGACAAAATATAATAATAATAATAATAATAATAATAATAATAAAACTGATAATTATAGTGTGTATATGATAACAAGAACATAAACAATTTATAAATACATTATGACAGTAAATTAACATAAAAATTACTTAATTAACAGGAAATAAAAGGGTTGAGTTCTTCTTCAAAAAACTGAGATCTAAGGTTCTAAAAACAATCTGGACTCACACACCATTCCAACTCATAGAAACGTTGCATAATTTATTAACACCCTTGAAAAATGTCAGCTACCTATTTTATAAACACTACCCAATCTAGAGCACGTGGATCCCCACAGGCAACGTCTGTACACTATCGTCTGTACACTATAACTATGGACTAAATCTTAAACCATTTTTACTCTCCTGAGTCTTAATGGCAGAAGTACATCAACAGAAGTGGAGCACAAAATGAGCCTCAACACTTTTGTGATAAAAGTCATGAAACTCTGAAACAGACATGGGGTCAAATACTTTGCATTGTATTTAAATACAAATACAAATACTTTATATTTTGAGTATTTCAAATACAAATACAAATACTTTCTATGAACTATAAACAACAAATCAACACAAAAACTGATAAACCGGTGACAATTTATTGTGAAAATAGCATGACCAAATACTATTGATAAGTAAAGGATTGAATGTTTTATCACAAATTCACTATTATAATATCACAGGCAATAATCAAACTATCACAATCTATATTCAACACAGTGTCACAGAGAGTCCCAAGTTTGAAAAGTATTTGAAAAAGTATTTGTAAAAGTATTTGGAAATACTTGGGATTGGTGATGTATTTGAAATACAAATACAAATACTTTGAATTCAAAATCAGAAAATACAAATACTCCGAAAAATGTATTTAAGTATTTTCAAATACAAATACTCTGCTCTGAAATGAGCCATTTCAAACTAAAATTTTTCATGTTTGGATAATTGTTACACTAACTGTAGGAATGTGTTGGTAGGTTATTACGGCAGTCACGTGACACCCTAACGTCATTAGCCCAAATGAGGTTGCCGTGGACTTTACCCCATCTCCCTCTGGTGGCCATTTTTGGCCAATGAAAACATTGCAGAACTCTGTACAAATACATGTAATTTGGTCACTTTTCAAAGGGGTCAGACTCGTCAAAGTCAATTTAATGTACAATGGTTAATTTCAGGTCAGCTTGGTGTATAAATCTCACCGTTCCAGGCAGTGATAGCTGTCAGCTGACTGTTAGAAGCAAAAGTAAGTCCCTTCGGCTGCTCCCTTGTTTGCACTTGGGGTCGCCACAGCAAATCCAAGGTGGATCTGCATGTTGAATTGGCACAAGTTTTACGCCGGATGCCCTTCCTGACGCAACTCCACATTACATGGAGAAATGTGGCAGGGGTGGGATTTGAACCCGGGACCTTCTGAACTGAAACCAAGTGCATTAACCACTTGGCCACCAACCAAACCAGTTGATTTCAATAGACAAGCAATGCAGACCAACCGTGTTTTCATCGGGCAGCCAGTCATGGAAGTACGAACTCTTGCCTTAGGATTTGCCACTTTGCCAGAAGTGACGTGTACACCATCCCATAACCCAAATCTTTAAGAGATACATGAACCAAAAGAATTCTCGAGGTCGGCGCCACGTCACTTTGGCGAAGTGGCCAATCTGAAGATGAGAATTTGTACTTCAGTGACTGGCTGCTCGGTGAAAGCTCGCTCGGTCTGTATGCTGTTCCACTGTAATCAGCCGATTTGATTTTGTCTCTAACTTGCTTCTATCAGCCAACTGACAGCTCTCACTGCCTGGAACAATGAGATTTATACACCAAGCTGACCTGAAATGAACCACTGTACATTAAATTCACTTTATTGATGAGACTGACCCCTTTGAAAAGTGATCAAATTACATGTATTTGTATTGCATTTGGTGATGTTTTCACTGACAAAACCCACCCCTAGAGGTTAAATGGCCGGATGACCGACCTCGAGAATAGCTGAAACAAAAAATGTTGGTTGACATGAAGGGAGTAAAAAAACCAAAACCAAAAAGTCTTGGACAATGAAGCCCCAGTCTCCCACATGGCAGACAGGTATACCTACTACTACACAAACGGGGAGTTAACGACGAGTACAAAGTCACAGAACATCAGAAAATTACTGTGGCTGCGCAAGCACAGCCCCAATATTTTGGGTTAGGGGCTGCCTAAGTCGCCTTAATTGAGAGAGTGGCGTCAACTCAGAACATGGCACCATTTTGGTTCCATCTGCACTGAACTACTGAATGAACCTTTAATGTTTTCAACATTTTTTTTTAAATCAACCACATACAGCAACACATCCAGGTGCAGGTGCTATCAAAATAAATATAAAAATAGTTAAGCTATCAAATTTACAATTTATAATGATTTATTTAATTAATTTAAAGCCTGATTTATACAGCTGTGCAGCTGTAACTCCGTGTCATGCAATGACGTGAGTGAGTTTTAAAGTTGTCCGTCACTGGATTATGCTTCATTCTAGACTAAATGTGACCCTCAACAAGCTTTTCTTTCTACAATCATCACCTCCAAATCAAAAGGCAAGCTGTACATTTTCCTCTTTTACCGACTTTGTGCTGTAAAGTTGCAGACTTTTCTGATCCATTTGTAATCAGCATGCGCACTGCAGAAACTATTATAATATGATGGCAGACGAAGGATTGACAGCAGAAAAGTGTCAAATCACAGCCTTTTGTGGTGTCTGATGTAAGAGGTACGTACACGTCAGGCTGCGGGTCCGAGTCTGAGCACAGTGTGAAAAAAGATAAATTGTCGGGCTTTTAATCACAGAAATGACTCCGGTCCCACTTTCCTCAAATCGGTGCGTGTCAGCGCTGAACTTTAATTTGTACCTCTGTTACTTTGCACGTCCAGGCTGTCGGTCTGAGTCTGAGCACGGTGTGAAAAATAATAAACGGTCAGACTTTTAATCAGGGAAATCACTCCGGTCCCACTTTACTCAAATCGGCGAGTGTCAGAGCTGAACTTTTAATTTGTACCTCTGTTACTTTGCATGTCCAGACTGCTCGGGTTTTTAATGGAAATACATTGCAATCGGACAGGACAGTTTATCCGATGCGAGTGAAAATCCGTTGTACAAAATCCATTATATATAGTGTTTATTACATGGAAAACAATTCAAAAACTTTGGGACTTTTTTGTCCGGTAACTGTGAATATTTGGTTTATACGATGACGGTTTAGATGAGTTTTACTTTACATGGGACTGAACAATAAATTTACCTCGCAAAACTTTGACAATGAAGTCACTTCCATCTCACAAGGCTGACTTTATTTTCCCAAATTTTTCTTCTGTTGGGATCTGAAGGGAATCTGTACATCTCGAAGCCCTTGCTGTGTCTATTTGTGCATCCAAATGCACAGCAACCTGGCATTTTCAGAAAATAAATAAATAAAATAGCTGGATTTCCATGTAGACAGATTAACAGTAAATGCTATTTTGAACCCAAGATGGCACCATGAGTCACGTGACCGTTTTTTTCCCCAACTTGTGATGTCGCCACTCACCCTGCTCAGTGTGCCACTCTCATTGGAGCGACATCTCTGCTATTTTGGCATTGTGGGATAGCTCGCCAGACTACTTTCGCCACACTGCTCAGTGTGCCGCTCTCGTTGGAGTGACAACACACAGAATGTCTCTTTGTCCAAGATAGATCTCTTTCAGTGCAGCTTCTTGTTCTGACTTTAACACGAAGTTAACACCCAAGTCTTTCATCGCCAACTGTAAATGATAATCAAAACATTCCAGTCGTATCTTTCTGAACTCTTCCGCATCAAAATCCATAGTGTCAATGATTAGAATGTACTTGAGCAATAACAGGTGAAGTTGCTCATAAACTTTAAATTTCTTAAATATTTATTATGGCAACTCTTATAACTTCAGCTACCTTTATAATTTTATTTCTGATAAATTTTTAGAATTAATTTACATGAGATATTACTCATTATCTCACAGGGAACTACTTTTTGCGCAGGAATTCATCAAGCCCATCAGCCGCCGGCGCGTACTAACACAGAATATCCACAAACTGGACAGTTGTTCGGCCATAACGAGAGTGTCCACTTTTAGCTTGTCATAAGCTAAGCTAAGCTAGTTGTGCTCGTGAGAATGTGGTCGCCACTCTGTCTATAGTTTATATACTGCTGTAAGCACTTCCTTTTTAAATGCAGTCACATGGGACTTACTTAAAACAAAATACAGTGTATGACAGGATTTTTTTTTTTTTTTTAGCCCTATCACCCCTTTAACCTTGGTTCATATAAATTTAAACAGTAAAATTTAGTCTGTCTTAACAACGCACATGAACAGTATTACAGTATTCAAACGTGTACAGTTAGTACAGTTGTTAGTGTTACTCTCCTCCAGCCGCTGTATTATTTGCGTTCTGTTTAACGCCCAACCCTGCTGCCAAACACAATCCTGTTTCTGTGGTTTGTTTGCAGGTAAGTTGCCGGCTGCGGTCTGAAAACGCTTATAAACATGATATATCCAGGCAGCGTTCAGTGTTCAGCCTGCGGGGAGAGAAATGTCTGCTTCATTTTACACACAACTCACACAGCTGCAGACACGACGGACTGTAATAACACACACAGATCAACACAAGCCACATATATAAATATGTGCAGCTTTTGTTCCCTGAACGTTACACCAACCGCGCACTTGGTCCTTGCCGTCGGACGAGTCGCAGTTTTTAGGTCAACATCAAGGACAGAAACCTGAACAGTTTAGCTGAATTCCTACCTGATGGGTTTGGACAGAATTAGCAGATTTAGATCCGTCGCACTTTCGGAGGAGCGATCGCAGAGGAGAGGAAGACATATCACTCTGTGTCCTTCCCCGTTATAAAGCCCCTCCCACAGGAGCTACACCTCTTTCTTTCTCTCTCTCTCTCCCTCCTCTCTCTTTCTCCCCCCCTCTCTTTCTCTCCCCCATCTCTCTTTCTCTCCCCCCTCTCCCCCTCTCTCTTTCTCTCCCCCTTTCTCTCCCCCCCTCTCTCTTTCTCTCTCTCCCCCCTCTCTTTCTCTCCCCCATCTCTCTTTCTCTCCCCCCTCTCCCCCTCTCTCTTTCTCTCCCCCTTTCTCTCCCCCCCTCTCTCTTTCTCTCTCTCCCCCCTCTCTCTTTCTCTCCCCCCCTTCTCTCCCCCCTCTCTTTCTCTCTCCCCCCTCTCTCTTCTCTCCCCCCTTCTCTCCCCCCTCTTTCTCTCCCCCCCTCTCTCTTTCTCTCTCTCCCCTCTCTTTCTCTCCCCCTTTCTCTCTCCCCCTCTCTCTTTCTCTCCCCCTCTCTCTTCTCTCTCCCCCCCCTCTCTCTTTCTCTCTCTCCCCCCCTCTCTTTCTCTCCCCCCCTCTCTCTTCTCTCCCCCCTCTTTCTCTCTCTCCCCCCTCTCTTTCTCTCCCCCCTCTCTCTTTCTCTCCCCCCTCTTTCTCCTCTCTCCCCCCTCTTTCTCTCCCCCCTCTCCCCCCTCTCTCTTTCTCTCCCCCCCTTCTCTCTCTCTCCCCATCCCCTCTTTCTCTCCCCCCCTCTCTCCCCATCTCTCCTCTCTCTCTTTTTCTCCCCCCTCTCTTTCTCTCTCCCCCCTCTCTTTCTCTCCCCCCTCTCTTTCTCTCCCCTCCCTCTTTCTCTCTCTCCCCCTCCCCCTCTTTCTCTCCTCCCTCTCTCCCCTCTCTCTTCTCCCCCCTCTCTTTCTCTCTCCCCCCTCTCTCTTTCTCTCTCTCCCCCTCTCTCTTTCTCTCCCCCTCTCCCCCTCTCTCTTTCTCTCCCCCCTCTTTTCTCTCTCTCTCCCTCTCCCCCTCTTTCTCTCTCCCCCTCTCTCTTTCTCTCCCCCTCTTGCTCTCTCTCCCTCTCTCCCTCTTTCTCTCTCTCCCCCCCTCTCTCTTTCTCTCCCCCCTCTCCCCCTCTCTTTCTCTCCCCCCTCTCTTTCTCTCCCCCCCTTTCTCTCTCTCCGTCTCCCCTCTCTCTTTCTCTCCCCCCTCTCTCTTTCTCTCTCTCTCCCTTTCCCTCTCCCCCCTCCATCTCTCTCTCCATTTTCCTACCCCCTCTCCCCCCCTCTCTCTCACTAGCTGTTTTCCTGACAGAAGGCATCCCTCTGCCAAGATCCAGCTCCTCAGTGTGTCTGTCCTAAGGGTGAGTTCACATTTTTACAACTTTAGTCATATTCAAGGGCAGCACGGTAGCTTAGTGGTTAGCACTGTTGCCTCCCAGCAAGAAAGTCAATTAAGGACCTTCTAACAATTAAGTCAGTTAAGGACCTTGTAACATTTAAGTCAATTAAGGACCTTCTAACATTTAAGTCAGTTAAGGACCTTGTAACAAATAAGTCAGTTAAGGACCTTGTAACATTTAAGTCAATTAAGGACCTTGTAATAAATAAGTCAATTAAGGACCTTGTAATAAATAAGTCAGTTAAGGACCTTGTAACATTTAAGTCAATTAAGGACCTTGTAATAAATAAGTCAGTTAAGGACCTTGTAACATTTAAGTCAATTAAGGACCTTGTAATAAATAAGTCAGTTAAGGACCTTGTAACATTTAAGTCAATTAAGGACCTTGTAATAAATAAGTCAATTAAGGACCTTGTAACAACGCATTAATAACTATTTAGTTTTGGCTTCTCCCATTTGTTGGTGATCAGCTCACCAGTATGAGTACACTTGTTGATTTAGTGCAAGTTTTGTGCTCCATGCCCATGTAGAGACAGCACCAGATGTACAAGAAAACTGGAGCAGGGCTTGAACCCCAAACTGCTCCATCGCAGTGCATTAATTAAGATTTTATTTGATTTGGAGCTCTATAATTAGTGCCATTAATACTTATGTATGATCTTAGTTTTTTTTTGTAGAAAAAGGAATTTCTTTCACATGATACAGTTGTGAAAGGTGATTGTAGCTCAGATGCTTGCTTGATAACGATCTCTTCCAGACTGGATTACTGTTATGTCCAATTGTCTGGTTTACCGTAATTCAGCATCACAGGTCTCCACAGTTGATTCAGAATGCTGCTGCTAGAGTTCTGCCTAGAAGAAAGCTTGACCATATTACCCCAATTTTGGCCTCCCTCCACTGGCTTCCTGTTTGTGTGAGGTCAGGTTTTAAGGTTTTGTTACTAATGTCTACAACCCTCCATGGACTAGTGCCTTCCTATATGGCCCATCTAATTAAACCTTATGGACTAGCCTGTGCTCTGCATTCTCAGGATGCAGGATTACTGTGTATTTCCCAAGGTCAAAAAGAAGTCAGCAGGCCACAGAGCTTTTTCTTATTGTGTACCTGTTCTGTGGCACAATCTGCCTGCTAAGATAAAACAGTCTGATTTTCTGGAGACAGATTAAAGACTCATTTGTTCTTTTGCATGAGTAAGATTCTTGTATTGTACTGAATTACTTTTCACCTCCATCCTACAGTAACTTTACGAAGAATGAAGCAGGTCTCACTCTCATTTCTATATTCTTGGACTGTTAGTGAAGCAAAGGGCTAGCTGTCGGCGACCACATTAGTATCCTGTCTGTGATCCTGTCTATTTTACTGATGAGAAATAGTGTTCTGAGAGTTGTTAGTTCTGGCTGATTTATTCTGCTCTCTCTTTTTGTGTTTGTTGTGGGGTCACTGGATGTGGTCACCTCAAAATTTAATCAACTGTTCTTTGACCCAAGACCTAGCTCATCAAACATCACTGAAATCCATTCATGTCTTCAATCAGCAGACAAACAAATGGACCAAAAATATTACCTCCTTAGCACAGGTAATAAACCAGGGACAAATTTTAATTAGCCATTAATGATGTTAAAAGAAGACACTTTGGCTACCGAATATCCCACCACATATTTACACACTATTATGTCCAATTAATAATCTCGATGTCAGAGGAAAAAACCCAAATGCCCATTCAAGTCTAACTTCCATGTCAAGCTCAATTCCATGATATGACATCACAAGTAACGTGGCTCATACTATTTGTTTTCAAAATTGTTAAGTGTACTGGTTTTCTATGTGAACTAGCTTGGCTAAGCATCAATGTATTTTCTAGGG
This sequence comes from Thalassophryne amazonica, assembly GCF_902500255.1. NCBI lineage: Eukaryota > Metazoa > Chordata > Actinopteri > Batrachoidiformes > Batrachoididae > Thalassophryne > Thalassophryne amazonica. Next base: position 59,447,769 of record NC_047111.1, read on the forward strand.
GTGTCGGAAAAAAATCGATTCATGTCCGAATCGCGATTCTTATTTATTACGATTCTGAATCGATCCAAAATGTCCAAGAATCGATTTTTAAAAAGCATTTTTTAAAACATTTTCTTGCTTATTCGCTGTGTGTACTGTTTGTCAGGCAACGGCTTCCGTACTACAGCGTCTCCACGGGGGGGGGGGGGGTCTGGCGTGCTTCAAACACTTGTGAGCTGCAGAGTTCAGTGGCTGAAGCTTAGCATGGTGGACGAAGAGCTAATTCAGCCAACACCATCTTTGCTGAAGGCAAATGTTGGGGCGCATTTTGGATTTTATTATTTGCTGCATAAGAAGGCGCTTGACATGACTTATGCAGTGTGCAAAATCTGCAAAATGAAAGTCAAGTACTTCGGAAACACTTGAAATCCACAAGCCCACATGCTACGCCATCACCCGGAGCTAAACGGAGAGGAGCAGCGGTCTCTGCCGACTACTGACCAGCGCTTCGCTAAAGTGCCAGCCAACTCTGAACGAGCAAAGCAGATAAGTAAATTTACATCTACAATCACTTGATTAACCTTGTAAAGCTGCATTTTCTTAAACATAAACATTTTTTAGGTAATATAACTATTTCTCAGAGCTCTTTGAATCGAAAATCGATTCTGAATCGAATCGTCACCCCAAGAACCGGAATCGAATTGAATCGTGAGTTGTTGTACGATTCACATCCCTAGTATTTTCTATATAAAATGTTGTCCATTCGGCTGGTCCCATTTTGTTTGGAGTCACCACAGCGGATACAGCCAGATCCACACTGATAACTGGCACAAGTTTTATGCCGGATGCCCTTCCTGATGCAACTCCAGTGTTACCTGGAGAAACACACATAGCCGCTGGTGTTCCAAAGAGGTCTCCCATCCAAGTACTAACCAGATCCTGCACTGCTTAACTTCTGAGATCTGACGGGATCAGACTGACACAGAGCAGACCTCTAAAGTAACACTGCAAATCTGAAATTGTAAATTTGACACCATCACAGTTAAAACTAAACACTTGTGATTGTCACAGAAACCCTGCATTAGTGTTAAATGAAGTGTTTTGAAAGTATTAATCTGATAGTGCTATCTGGTTTACTCATATAGTTGGATCTGGCTAAGACTCAGTTTCCACGGGGACCTGATGAAGAGGCGCATATTCCCAAAAGACTTAAGGTGCACTGACACGTGCATAACTTTGATTCATGCACTTGCACGCCCTGTGTTGTGCAGAAGAGTAAACTCGTTTTTAACGGGTGTAGACTGAACGTGAGAGGAGCGCCGGCATGTGCAATTGTGCAAAGAGAATTTTGAAATGTTCAAAAAATCCTTCACGCATAAATGTCGTGCTACGTGGCGTGATTTGCTCGCCAACAGCTCGTCCAGTGGAGTAAAGAAGAAGTGAACAGAGCAAGTGGTTGCGTCAACGGATCACATCAGAGCGCAGCTGGTCTGAAGGATTATAACGAGATGTTAAATCTATCATAAACATACTTTAACAGCTGCAGAAAAGAAGGAAAGAAAATGCAACTGTTTTATCAAGCCATGACAATGTAAACATGACAAATAATGACTTTTTTAGATGGCTCCAAATGCTTTCTCCAGCTCATTCAGCATGCACGCGTGCGAACGGCACTGCTGGAGTGCTCCTCTGTGATTCAGGAAGCGATTAGAGCTATTTTCAAATTCAATTTGCAGAGAAAATGATTAATCCGCTATGAAATACTTTATATATGCATCGTCCAGCATAGAGTGCGTGGCAGGAGGTGGAACAAAGCACGGCGTCCAGCAGGGAACACAGCGGGTGGGATCATCACGACGATGTGCGTGCAAGTGTGTGTCTCAAAGTCATGTACGTGTCAGTGCATCTTTAATGTTCTTGTGATCAATGTTGTGAGAGCCTTGTGCAGATCTTCAACTTTTAAAGACTTGTAGCAGCATAACAACCTATTCATAATGTAAAAATAGAATTTAGATTTTTATGGGTTAATTGTTACACCCCTTGTTGCTATTGATGTATTGTGTTCACACACACACACACACACACACACACACACAAAGATTTATTTTTTATCAAGAACATATCTTCATGTAGCTAATTTGCTCTGTGTACAGCTGATCCCCAGTGGAGTAGGTCCTGATTCGAACTTGACTAGGAGACTTCTTGGGAAGACCACTTGGAAACACACATCAGGAAACACATCTGATGCAGAACTTGTGCCAAAGCCCAATGCAAATCTATACTTGAACTGCTGCGGTGACCCTGAACAACTACGGGCAGCTGAAAGACACACAACAAGAACATATCGTGCACATTTCGTATCACTGATCGTGAAATATGTGAGATTAAAACTGGACTTTTTAAACTTAAAATATGTCTTGCATAAATCACAAAGGAAAAAGCTGAAAGAACTTTCATTTATGTGTGTGATGACCATCACTTGTTTCTTCTCCATCAAAAACCTTTGTCTACCAGGCTTTTTAGGCTACATTATCATAGAGGTTTTGTTTATTGTACCCACATCAATCAAATTAATTTAACTTGTGATGCAAATCCAGTTTTTCCACGAGTAGCAAGATCCCTGCACGCACCACTTCTCAAGATCCCTAATGACTGCAAGCCACCCCAAGGGGTTCAACACCTTCAACTTTGCTTCAAAGAAGTTAAAGGCAAGTTTCCAAGCCAGTTTAATAGATTATGCTAGGTATATGTCACTGAATTAAGTGATTCTAAATCAAACTAAATTATGAAAAGTTTTTAAAATTATTTTTAAACTTGCAAAAAGTCAAATTAACCAATTAAATTGTCAATCCACAGTCTGTTGATGTTCTTCACACCCTCACTTGAATGCGCACGCACACACACACACACGGATGTCTCCAAACTTGTCAACTGCAAACCCATAACCTTGTTGTTTAGACCACTTACCCTCCAATCCGCTGTGAGCTATCACACCCTTGCCCAGCTCTGCAGGATCACACATTGTCGACTTCTCCCTTTCAAGTGGGTATTCCCCACTTCATTCCCACAAGCTCAGATTACTGTACAGCTCACAAAAGCATTGTTCAACATACCCCAGGCCTAAATCTACAGACGAATCTCCCGACTTAGTGTTTTATATAAACTGCTTAAGTCTCTGAGTGACGAGCTGAAAAAAACAAAACAAAACAAAAACAAACAAAAAACAAATCAACTCCAAATGATCTCATTTCAAGATTGGTCATTTCACTGAAGTGTTTCTATTCTCTATTACAGAAGTGTTGCTGCCTCCAAATCCACAGTTTCTCAGTTGGACCTGGGCAGGCAGTCCATCAGAACACCAACACCAACACTAACCAACACCACTAGACTTTGCTTGTGTGAGGTCCTGGATCCTTCCTTTTCTCCATATTCATTGACTTGGAAATGCATGTGCATCCATCCCATGACTTGTCTCAAGTGAAATAGCTGCAATCTATTTATTTAGTTGTATTATATGAAAATGGTCATGCAATTAATAATAAATATGCCTTGTAATTTATTTAGCTGTCATTATTTTCTTCGCTTTATGGGTTTGAAGTACACAAGTGATGGACACAGTTTAATTAGGTTTAATCAGCTAACATCTAATTATTGACGCTAACTTTTTCGTTAATCAGCTAACAAGTAATTATTGACGCTAACTTTTTCGTTATCTTTGTTGGCTTTTCAGCTAAGCGGAATTCAATTCGTTTCCACTAAATTTATTTCTACTCACTTTAAATCAGCCAACATTTTTTAAAATGTCAAGAAATGTTTGTAAACTCTGAAATCCTAGATTTTTTTTTTCTGTTGGCCCTAACTTTTATTATTGGATTAGCTTTTCATCTACCGTAACTTTGAAAACCATTAGCAGACCAATTAGCTTTCACTAAATTTATTTCTACTCACTTTAAATCAGCCAACATTTTTTAAAATCCATCCATCCATCCATTTTCTTCCGCTTTATCCGGAGTCGGGTCGCGGGGGCAGCAGCTCAAGCAAAACCGCCCAGACCTCCCGATCCACACACGGGAGGTCTGGGCGGCTTTTTTAATTATAAATTAATTATATTTAATTATAAATTAATTAAATTAATTAATTTAATTATAAAAATATTTTTTTAAATGTCAAAAAAAATTTGTAAACTTTAAAATCATACTTTTTTTTCTGTTGGCTCTAACATTTTTGTTATTGTATTAGCTCTTCAGCTAACTTTGGAAACCATTAGCAGACCAATTAGCTTTCACTGAATTTAGTTCTCCTGGTTTAAATCAGTTAGCATTCTTTTAAAATGTTTGTAAACCCTAACAATTATATGTTTGTTTCTGTTGGCTCTAACGTTTTGTTACTGGATTAACTTTTCATCTAACTTTGAAAACTATTAGCGGACCAATTAGCTTTCACTGAATTTTGTTCTACTCACTTTAAATCAGTTAGCATTCTTTTAAAATGTTTGGAAACCCTAACAATCATACATGTTTGTTTCTGTTGGAGCTTATAAACTAAGTGAAATTGACAAGCTGCACAAAGTCAACAAGCATCACCTCGAGATGATGGAGGAGCAGGAGGTCAAGCCAGAGTAAATACATTAATTGGATAATTAAAATTATTTTCCATGTGGTATTCCTATGGGCAGCACGGTGGATTAGTGGTTAGCACTGTTGCCTCACAGCAAGAAGGTCATAGGGTTGATTCCCACCTGTGGCCTTTCTGTGTGGAGTTTGCACGTTCTCCCCTTGTTTGTGTGGGTTCCCTCCGGGTGCTCTGGCTTTCTCCCACATCCAGAGACTTGCAGGTTAGGTTGGAAACTTTAAGGTGTGTGTATGTGTCTGTCTGTGACAGACTGCCGTCCTGTCCAGGGTCTACCCTGCCTCACACCCTATGACTGCTGGGATAGGCTCCAGCCCCCTGTGACTCTTAACTGGAGTAAGCGGTTGAAGATAAGTGAGTATTGTCATGCCTTCATTTTTATTTGTTTAATATGTTCAATACTTTGAATAAACCTTAAGTTGAATGAAAATGTCTGTTTATTTTGTTCATTTTACTATTTGTGTACATATTGACCATCATCTGATCTTGGCATTACAAACTGTTTTTGGAACATTCATATTTACACTTCATCATATTAAAATTTAAGCTCCTTTGGTTTGTTTTTCATGGTTTTACCTGTATCTATCAGAATTTTAAAAATCCAAAGCTGAATATGCAGTACTTTTTAAAGAATTATTGATGAAAATTTTACAAACCCACTCACTGTCTCACTGCCTGACTTCTTTAACCCTACACATGCGCTGCTAATCACAGGGAAAAATAAATCCAATAGTTGTCTTCGGTCACCAGTTAAGTCCACATATAACCGTACAGCAAGACTGGAAAGCACCAAGACCCTAAAAACTGGACCTTCATTATCCTGCAAAGAACTTGGCATCACTAAACATCTGTGTGCAGTGACCCTATGACTCTGTAAGTGCTACCCAGAAATCTCCTTATCTCATAGGCTGAGCTCACAGAGACATGAACATCACTGCTGAGATTAGAGAATTAACAAGTTCGACACTTTCACCTGCTGATGGCTGAGTCCAGGAAGTGATTGACATCTTGGACCTTAGTCTTGATCCAATGCAATCTCGACTCTACATCCTGATTTACCTTCTCTAGTGCTGCCATCAGGACATCCATTGATTCTGCAAAGATCACATCATCTTCTGCAAAGTGAAGTCAAGTGAACCTTAGCCACAAAGGCTTCTGAGTAGCCAGACTCCTTGGCTTTAATCAAAATCCTTCACACATCTTTGATGAACAACATAATTCACCAGGGAAAAGTCAGACTGTGCCTTCACACACACACACACACCACTCATGATGTTCAGCAACATATTGAAGGTCCTGTGGATTCTCAGGATGTCCCATGGAGCAGAATAATCTGTAAATCAAAGGCTTTGCAAAAATCAAAATAGCCACCAAAGAAATCCTGACAATACTCACACCTGCATAGAATAATATTGGATATGCTTGATTATTGGTTTCTTGGTGTGGAACCAGACTGCTATGGTCACAATGCACCAAACAAGTGGCGCTGAATCCTGTTGCAAACATCCCCTCCATGAACCATGCCCAGCGTGGCAAGTAGTTTTGTACCCCTCTTGTTGCAGTCTAGGTGATCACCCTTTCCTTACCTGGCAGGAACAACAAGTTCTTTCTTCCAGTCTGTAAGGATGATACCTCTCTCTCTCTCTCTCTCTCTCTCTCTCTCTCGAATGGAAACAAGGATTGCGTGCAACACCAGGGGCCTCATGTACAAAGGCTTGCGTGGATTTCCTACTGAAACATGGCGTACATTAAAACCCAGAAAGGGATGTACGCACAAAAATACAGTTGTATGCAAAGGTCTGGGCACCCCTGATGATTTCCATGATTTTTCTTCATAAATCATTGGTTGTTTGGTTCAGCAATTTCAGTTAAATATGTCATATAGCAGACAAACACACTGATATTTGAGAAGTGAAATGAAGTGTATAGGATTTACAGAAAGTATGCAATAATTCTTTAAACAAAATTAGGCAAGTGTATAAATTTGGGAACCCTGACAAAAAACAAAAAACAACAACAACAAAAAAACACCAATAGTTATTAGATCCTCCTTTTGCAGAAATAACAGCCTCTAAATGCTTCCTATACCTTCCAATGAGAGTCTGGATTCTGGATGAAGGTATTTTGGACCATTCTTCTTTACAAAACATCTCAGGTTTGTTGGTTTCTGAGCATGGACAGCCCGCTTAAAAATCATACCACAGATTTTCAATAATATTTAGGTCTGGGGACTGAGATGGCCATTCCAGAACATTGTACTTGTTCCTCTGCATGAATGCCTTAATAGATTTTGAGCACTGTTTAGGGTCGTTGTCTTGTTGAAAGATCCAGCCCCGGCGCAACTTCAAATTTGTCACTGATTCATGAACATTGTTCTCAAGAATCTGCTGATATTTACTGGAATCCATGTGACCCTCAACTTTAACAAGATTCCCAGTACCTGCACTGGCCACACAGCATGATGGAACCACCTCCAAATTTTACTGTAGGTAGCAAGTGTTTTTCTTGGAATGCTGTGTTCTTTTTCAGCCATGCATACCACCCCTTGTTATGTCCAATAACTCAATTTTAGTTTCATCAGTCCACAGCACCTTATTCCAAAATAACTGGCTTGTCCAAACGTGCTTTAACATACCTCAAGTGACTCTGTTTGTGGCATGTACACAGAAAAGGCTTCCTCTGCATTACAGCATCATACAGCATCTCTGTGCAAAGTGTGCTGTATAGCTGAACGATGCACAGAGACACTATCTGCAGGAACATCATGTTGTAGGTCTTTGGAGCAGGTCTGTGGGTTGACTATGATTGTTCTCACCATCCTTTGCTTCAGCTTATCTGAGATTTTTCTTGGCCTGCCACTTCGGGCCTTAAATAGTACTGTGTCTGGTTTTTCTTTTCCTCAAAATGGATTTCCTCACAGTGGAAACTGACAGCTGAAATCTCTGAGATAGCTTTTTGTATCCTTCCCCTAAACCATGATGTTGAACAATCTGTTTTCAGGTCATTTGAGAGTTGTTTAGAGGCTCCCATGTTGCCACTCATTAGAAGAGATGCAAAAAGGGGAAACATCTGGCCACCTTAAATACCCTTTCTCATGATTGGATTCACCTGTGTAAGGAGGTCAAGAGTCACTGAGCTTACCAAACCAATTTTGTGTTCCAATAATTAGTGCTAAATGTATTAAAATCAATAAAATGACAAGGGTGCCCAAATTTATGCACCTGCCCAATTTTGTTTAAATAATTATTGTGCACTTTAACTCAGCCACATGGGGTGTGCAGCCAGTACATTCTGAGTGCTGGTCTCAAGCCTGAATAAATGAGAAGGGCTGCGTCAGGAAGGGCATCTGGCGTAAAACAAGCCAACCCAACTATGCAGACTAAGAATTGAATTTCCATACTGGATCGGTCGAGGCCCGGGTTAACAACGTCCGCCACCGGTGCTGTTGCCCAACAGGGTGCCGGTGGAAATTAGGCTACATGGGAGAAGATGACGAAGAAGAGGAGGAGAATGTTTCCACAAACAGCGGGAGGAGAAGATGGATGTGCTGAGGGAGGACATGCAGGTGGTTGGTGTGACAGAGGAAGATACAGAGGACAGGGTGAGATGGAAACGACTGATCTGCTGTGGCGACCCCTAACGGGAACAGCCAATAGACAAAGAAGAAGAATTATTGCACACTTTCTGTAAAGAAACTTCATTTCACTTCTCAAATACCAGTGTGTTCGTCTGCTATATGATATATTTAACTGAATTTTTTGATCCAGACAACCAATGATTTATAAAAGGAAAATCATGAAATTTATCAGGGGTGCCCAAACTTTTGCATACAACTGTAGATACTCCTATGTCCTTATAGGCCCAGCAGACTGGTAGCCATGCCATTAAGTGGGTGAGAGTCTATCACTCCCCACTGGGCTGCACATCAATCCAGATTAAGTGTCTTGTCCAAGGACACGGACACGAACACACACACACACACACACACACACACACACACACACACACACACACACACACACACACACACACACACACACACACACACACACACACACACACACACACACACACACACACACACACACACACACACACTTTGCACAAGCAGGATTCAAACTCAGGTCTGCACAATGGCAGGCCAGCTCCTTATTCCTTGAGCTACCTACTTGCTACCGGTCCATTGAGATCCTTGTTGAGTGTATTTGTAATTACTTATCAAATGATAACCCTCTGTGATTTTTTTTTTAAAGTTTAGTTCTTAAACTGTGTATGTGCATCCACACACTTTCAAGCTAATACCAAACTGCCACAAATGAGTATAAGGTGATGCATTTTGTGCATTTCAACTAAAAACACAGCCATGCAGCCACCGTGTGGTGCTTTACATTATGAATAGACTGCTGTAAATGATGTGGGCCACTATACATCCTCTTTTTCTGCTGATGACGTTTAAGCCTTCTAGTTTTCTACTATGCATTAGGAGGTGTTCTGCACATTCCATCCAGAGATGGACTTTAGGCACAATGACCTGTTAGCTGTGCACAGTTCTGACACATTTCAATTTCTTCTATGTATCATTTTATTTGATTGCATGTGTACTACCTTGATTTCTGCACTCTCTCCAAAGAGGCTGCCAATCTTTTATCCAGCCGCTATAAGCCCGAGTCGCACTCTGTCTCTACATCTCAGATACACAAGAGCCTCACAGTATGGGCAGCACAGACGAGGATTAAGCCTCTCACCTCTGACAGCACGTGGCACAGGCCCAAAAATCCCTGAGGTTGACAGGAAATGTGGATGAAGTTTCCACATCAAACAGCAAGCTGAGGAATGGTGTTTGTGTATTGTGAAGGAAGGAGCAAGGTAGTCAGTGAGGGAGAAGAGGGAAGAGCGTCATTCACACCTGAGCGTCAACCCTGATTTCTTGGAGAGGAGTGTGGACACAGATTTTCTGTGTGCACACCTGAGTTTGTGAGGGACAAACCGAGGCATTCAGACACAGACAAGCACAATTTGCGTATTGTTAATTTTTTTTTTTTTAACGGAGACATCCGGAATACAGTTTGAGCTGCACAGCAACCCACAGATTCAAAATGAGATGGTGCTGTTAGACAGCAAAATGCACGAGTGTGCAGGGGGAAAAAAGACAGCCACACTTAGCACTTTACACACCATTGTATTGTATTGCAATGTTTTATACTATGTATGATCTCATTATGAAGTCATTCATACTAATTAATTTTGTTGAACAATGTATCCTTTAGATCATCCATCTAGGCTTTTTGGTTGTTGAGATAAATGGGAAAAATGTGTTCCTTATCCTTGATTTTTGACTAAATTACTGGTACTCCAAAACCTAATCAATCAATCAATCAATCAATCAATTTTTTTATATAGCGCCAAATCACAACAAACAGTTGCCCCAAGGCGCTTTATATTGTAAGGCAAGGCCATACAATAATTATGTAAAACCCCAACGGTCAAAACGACCCCCTGTGAGCAAGCACTTGGCTACAGTGGGGAGGAAAAACTCCCTTTTAACAGGAAGAAACCTCCAGCAGAACCAGGCTCAGGGAGGGGCACCTCAAGGATATCTTTCCAAGTAATTTTACCACTACAGTTGAAGGAAATCCATCTAGCCGTTTGAGTTGTCTTGTCCAGAGGCACATAGATACACAGACAGACACATGCACGCCATTAAAAACAATAACCTGCTCATTGCTTTGCTGATGTGCAGTTTAGGATAATATATATATTCAAAGGATTTAATTAAGACATTTTCATTTGTACTCTATTTAAGAAAAACTTAAAAATAAGTCTTAACATAAATAATTTTTAATATTTATAATATGTATATGTCCCGGACATAAATGAGCGAAGCTCTTCAGCATCTCACCATGTCATTTAGGTCCTTCAGACTTTTTTTGAGTAAATGTTTCAGGGGAGCATTAGCATGGCTAAAACCTTTCGGCTTCTGGGGGAGTTCCGCACCCACAGACCCCCCCCCACCTTTAAGCGTTTTTCTTTTGCCTTTCAGCTTCTGGTGGGGGCTCCACCCCACAGACCCCACCCATTACAGCCCTCTTAACCCCCTGCCACTTTAAGCATTTTTTAAATGTAGATGTAATTTAATATTCAAACTTTTCAGCTAGTTGACAGTAGGGCTGTACAATATGGCCAAATTATCATATCTCAATATTGTCATATTGAGAGTATTGAAACACTTATTTCACACATTTTAATTTGTTTATCATTTCAAATACAATAAATACAAAAAATATAAAGAATAAAAATTTCTAAAATTATCTTCCTCAAACTCAAACTGAAAGCAAATCTGTAAACCTTGATAATACCTGTAAACAATAATCATTTTTTTGCCAGACAAGTCAGTGGATGGAAACATGAACATTTCCAAGTCACTTAATATGTCTTGGAGTTTATTTACATAAATTATGAAGAAATATAAAAGTTTGTTTCAACAAAACATCAAATCTATGCTTGCATCTCAGAAGTACTTTCTGGCATATTGTAGCTGAACTATTGGATCTTCTTTTTAAGAAAATCCTTCTCTACACCACTTCATCAGGAAGCTGGATTTTATATTTTTAATTAATTTATATCAAGTTGTAGAGATTTGCTTTCAGTTTGAGTTTAAGGAGTTTAAGGATTTATTTATTTATTTGTATTTGAAATGGCACAAACAAATTAAAATGTGTGAAATGCCAAGTGTTCCAATACTTTTGAGTACCGTTGAGAAACACTCTGTGGCATGTGTATTTTTAAGTGAAATGCATCATGCTGGTGTCACTCAGAGAAAAATTAAGAGGTTATTTAAGTCCTTCAGACAGCAAAATTAAGAGGTTATTTAATCAACAGCTGCCTGCTCGTTTAAAAATCACTGGAGACACATACATATATAAGACAACCCAAATTAAAGGAGAAATACCACTTTTAACAACCTGGACCTCATTTCTGGCATAGCATATGGTTGTTTACTCACCAATATAACTGGCGTCATTATTAGTCCATGGTTAAAACGATGTGTTCAGTTCAAATCTGAGGCAAACACTTTTCTTTTTCTACTAAGGTGGATTAGAACCTTTTGTGGTACACAGCACCAACTACTGGACATTAGGAACCTAGCAGTCAGTGTGACACTGATTTCAAAATGCAGCTCTTTTCAACCAGACGTGCAATGCTGTGACATGTCAACCATCTGTGTCCAATCAGATTTCAGGGAGTCCAGTGCAACCCTGGCCTCCGCTCTAGCTCCACCCATGCCAGGAAGTGTTCAACATTTGACATTGCCCGTTTCACTGTGGACTCAAAATTTGGCACTTCCTGTTTCAGTGTGAACTTGCCACTGCGTTCCCGCAAGATTCCATGGGATCTCATTAGTCAATCCAGGAAGTGTTTGACATTTCCTGTTTCACTGTGGACTCAAAAATTGGCACTTCCTGTACCATGAGCTTGTATTAATAATTGCAGTATACGAGTCTTTAGCCTGGATTCAAAGGACTCAACAGAATCATTTGGTAGACTGTTCCATAGAAATGATACACGATATGTAAAAGCTTTGCAATCCGTTGACTTATTGGGACCGCAAAGTAATCCTACATTCTGATTATGCGATGCATGGGCTGGTACATATTATAAGCATATACCAGATAAAGGGCACTAGTCCATTTAGAATTTTGCATATTATCAACAGAAAACCAATGAAATAAGGTTGAAACGAGGGTATTATAGTCAAATTTTCTTCTCCTGCAGCTTCAAAGCTTAAGCAGGAGCATTCTGAACCAATTGAAGACCTGATATTTGTGAGCAACAAGACAGAAATGTCTGCATAGTCATAGACAAAATAGGCTGAAGCTTTGCTGTATTCCACAAATGAAAAAAGGCATTCTTACTAATCTCTCTAATGTGTTACTCAAAGGACAATATGGGAACAAAGATAATGCTGACATTTTTAACTTTAATATGTATATGTCATGGACATGAACAAGCTAAGCTCTTTAGCATGTCATTTAGGTCCTTCAGACTTTTTTCAGTAAATGCTTCTGGGGAGCATTAGCATGGCTAAAAACCTTCAGCTTCTAGGGGGCTAAGCCCACCAGACCCTCCAACTACAGTCCTCTTAACCCCCAGCCATTTTAAGCATTTTTCTTTATTTGCAACTCACATGCCTGGAAAGTCCTCACCATCTAATCTAGGTCCTTCAGACTTTTTTTCAGTAAATGCTTCTGGGGAGCATTAGCATGACTAAAAACCTTCATGCAATTTACACACCGAATAGTCACCGACTGACCTCATGTGCTGCCAATTTGCGCACTGCCTTTCATTTTAGCATTCTCGGATTCAATGTCAACTCAACATTTAGCATTTCCTGTTTCAGTGTCGACTGTGCACACTGAATTCCCGTGAGATCTCCTCTATTCATCCGAAATCTCCTCTTTTTTATTTATTTTATTTTTTTTAATTGAGGCAAATAAAAGTTACACAAAAACCTTACAGAGTATAAACAACATAATGAAAAACAGGTTAATATCCTCTGCTGTAGCTCCAGGAAATGTTCAACATTTGACATTTCCTGTTTCACTGTGGGCTCAAATTTTGGCACTTCCTGTTTCAGTGTCAACTTGCCACTGAATTCCCACAAGATCTCCTCTACTGTCAATCCAGGAAATGTTCAACATATGACATTTCCTGTTTCACTGGACTGAAAATTTGGCACTTCCTGTTTGGGATCCCCTGTACCATGAGCGAGCTTGCGCTGCCTGCATAGTGCCTGCTCATGTTACTATGATTAATGGCACGTTTGAAATGAAAATGTTCACAGATCATACTGGTGTCTGTGTCTCACAGTACCAATGACCATCCATCACCTCAATCTTTTCTAAATTGGAAGTAACCAGGGATGTCACGATGCCATAAGATCTCCCCAGATGTCTCTTGATCTCAAAGGCGGACCTCCAAGAGACATGAATGCCACTGTAGAAATAAATGAAGCTCTCAACTCTCAACAGTTCTGATGGCCGAATGTCACTGCTGAGGTAACACAAAATTTGACACCACCATATATTTAATTTTGCTTGTTTCAGGCTTTTACAGAATGTACAGGGAATACCAAAATCAACTGCAGTTAGCTTTGTCATTCCAAGACTTTTATATGAGACTGTATTATGTGATACGGGTCGGCCCTACGATTGACTGTGACAGCCCATATCTCTTACCCAATGACCGTTGTGATAGGCTCCACTCCCATCATGATGCAACAAATGGCTTGAGATAATGGATGGATGGACGGATGGATGTGACTGCTAGTGGAACTATTTACTTTTATTCATGGTGATGTAAGTGTTGACACAAGCAGCAGGATGATTTCTGAACTTGAAAATTCATTCAGAGTGCAGGTGGACAATGAATCTAAGCAGAGTGTGAAGGCAATGCATATTTTTTTGTGATGAAATAAATGAAATATTCTCATGGATGTTCTGCATTAGCCAAGTCAGCATTTCACTTATGGTGAAACAGCTTCGGAGGCCTGATCTCGAAACAATCCTGGTCATGTCTCAGAGTTCCACACTATATATATATATATATATATATATTCGGAGAAATTTAGCTTGGTGCATGAGGGGGCTCAACTGCACAAACAATAAACGGTACCAACATTACAACAGTGATACCCACAGAATAAATACAACCAACAATAAAATAGCATAAATAACCTTAAACCTAGGGAAGAAGAAATAAAATCACTGTAATCAACCCACTATCAACTACTAAAACCACACAGCCATTAACAACTTGCCATTCCACTGGAAAATGTACAAGATCTATCCTATAACAAAGTGCAATTTAAGCTTGTTCATTATTAAGCTTAATGGACAATGGAACAAATGAAGGTTTGTACCAGTTACATTTGCACAAAGGAACACGATATCTCTTCCCCGAGTTTAACAAGATATACTCTGAATGCAGAACATGTGAGCTGTCCATTAAGATGTTTTTTGTTTGTGTAATGGTTGCTCGATCAGATTGTGGCCCATGATCTTACCTGATGTTTTTATAAAGGCATGGATCTGCACTTTCAACTTAACTGGAAGATTCCCAAACCAGTCGGTGATACCATAGCGAAAAAATGGACTCAGTTGTAGCTCTGTAGAAGATTAACATAATATTCTCGCAGACCCCGAAGAAACAGAGTCTGTGCAGAAAGTACAGACGTTGATGAATTCTGGCACTGACAGAGGTAACCTGTGTCTGCCAGCTTAGGTTACTGTCAATGTGAACACCAAGATATTTGTAAGAGGTCACCTGTTTAATTGTGAGGTTGTTTATGACTACTATCTATATAACAGGACTATGGTCACTGGCTGATCTGGGATCCAGCATCATCTCCACCATCTTGTTCGTGTTAATCTGGAGTTTATGGTTGTCACACCAAGCCACAAAATCATTCACAGCGGCCATGTGGGAAGATACATCAAGTGACCTGGAAAGTAGACCCAAAATGACAGTATCATCAGAGAACTTCACCACATACTGATCAGGCCCAGAGCTTAACATAGTAGTTAGTGTACAAAGTAAACAGGAATGGTGAGCTGACGCACCCCTGCGGAGCTCCTACCTGTGTGATGAAGGACCTTCACTAACACATTCATGATCAAGTTAGCTTGGCCGCTTACTTTTGGACACATAAGAAATAGGGAATCTCTTTGATAAAAGTGTTACAATTCAGATCGGATACATTTTGACATAAAGATGATGACAGACTGAACTTTGACCTCATCTTCATAATTTGTGTTTAAAATATTTTGTGACAGCTGAAACAAGTTGGATCAATGTCCAAATTTTTGTAGATCTAACTGCCTTAAACACCGTACAATCAGCATGAAGCTGGAGTTGTTGGCTGTTGTTTCAGTTCAAATCTTATTATGGACACAGCTTATGGGGTCCACAGCTATCGGTCGTATGAGCATGTACCTTTTAATGGCAAATGGACTGCATTTATATAGTGCATTTTCATCTGCATCAGAAGCTCAAAGCACTTTAGAATGATGCCTCACATTCACCCATTCACACACAGAGATGTCAGGTTGCTGCCATGCAAGGCACTCGCTACACACTGGGAGCGAGTTGGAGATTAAGGATGTTGCCCAAGGGCCCTTCATGACTTTCTGATCTGGCTGGGTATTGAACCCAATGCTTAACCACTAGACCATCACACCCTCCTGGCATCTGCAGGAGAGCCTGCCTGTGTGCATACATAAGGTTTTGAGGAGACAGGAAGTTACCTTTGACTGCGTGTGATGTGCATGCACGCTGAGGTCTGTGAGATGTCTTGTAAATCACTCCAGAAGTGTTATCAGGTAATGAAAACAGCATTTTCAGTTTTAGAAATGTTTATTTCTGCATCATCTATTTGTTCCCGTCATAGATTGATGCAATGCAAGGTCTTTTTTAGGATTCACTATACAAAGGCGAGATTGGCAAAAATGTTTCACTCTGTGAGCGATACTTGTGACAAATGCAATATGACACCAGCAAATCACACACATATGCTTTGGCTATGTTCCAAGCTGGGACCATTTTGGACATACATTTTTGATGTGCTGAGTAGGGCCTATCACTGCACTATTACCCCAAATTCCATTTCAGCAATATTTGGTATTCCCCCTATTTCAGGCCTGCCAAAAGCACTTAAACGGGCCCTGGCGTTCACTACGCTTCTGGCCTGGAGGCTGATTCTTTTGAATTGGAAATTGCCCCATGCCCCTTCACATGTCCGCTGGATTTGCGAAGTACTTTACAACCTTAAATTAGAGAAGCTGAGGTTTTCAATTAATGGCTCTGTTAAAACTTTCCATAACACCTGGGATCCTTTTTTTTACAATATATCGACTCACTGAATATTGTATACATTTTGGAGGATGATTAGAATTTATGTTTTTTTTTTTTTTTTTGTGATGGGTGTCTATTTGGCTTTTAGAGGGGGAGGTGGCTGGGTGGGTTTTGACATGTAGCAATTTTTGTAAACTGAATTAATGTTTAAACTGTTTTGTGCTATATGTTGGGTTCAATTTAAAAATATTCAATAAATAAAGTTGAAAAAAAAAAAAGAAATGTTTATTTCTCTCTAGCTTTTACATAATGAGAAACAGACTTACATAGAAAGGCAGCGGATTCCGCCATGTTGGATTAGTGGCCAGAGAGAGATGAGCCAGTGACATCACGGTGCCTCTCTACTTCCCAGAATCCCGACCCGTGTCCCCCTACCACCAAAAAAAAAAAAAGGGAATTTGCCTGATTCATGCCGTCGGCCATGAGCATAACAATAGGAAAGACAATGTGACCTTTGACCTGTTAAAGTAAGTCAAGTTTAGCAATCATTAAATTTGTCCAAGGTCTGTGTCCCAAGAATGTTCCCTGTGAATTTGAAGACCCTGGGAGTAATAGGACTGGACTTATGCTGAACACAGACAGACAGACAGACAGATAGACAGATGGATGGATGCAAGGCCTTTGAGATACCCAATGCCCATATTTTGGCCTCGAGTAATAAAATATACAAATGGTAAAAAGTACACCACAGTGATCAATCAACATATAAACACAATGCCAGTGATTCCACATCCTTGAGTCAAACCTGACAGAGTTCAGTGCAGGGTTAACCAAAGCCAAACTAATGTCATTTACAGATTTTGATGCTCTGCGTATCTGCACATCAAATTTCTTCTTACAGTAGAGCATGTGGGTACATCAGCACGAGCAAAAATATAACTCGCCCTGCAGCTTCTAACAGCTTTCAGCAGCAGCCTCACAGTAAGTTTTTACCTTTTCTGTAATGACGCCATATAAATCAGGGGTACCCAGCCTTTTTTGAGCCAAGATCTACTTTTAAAGTGTATCAAGACCTACCAAGCTATATTGAAAACCATAGAAATATTGTGCACCAATATAATAACTCAGTTTTCTAGCACAAAGATAAAGTTTTAACAATAATAATACATTACTGAAGTAAATGTGCATGGTGCAAAGAATAAGCACAAGTAGGCCTAGGACTGGCCCGTAACAACATAACAACAAACAACCCAAATTATACAATGCTTAAGTCAAAGTTGTTCCCTACCTTAGTGGGACTTCTGGCAGTGATAGGAGGCAGCTACTCTCTCATAGTTCAGACAGTAGGAGCTGAGTGTCAGTCGTAAGCAGGCTGCAAGGTCAGTCATGGGCGATCTGTATTTTAACTTGATGATTTTCATATGTGAAAAGGCAGACTCTCATAAATATGTTGATCCAAAAAGCACAGTCAAATTCTGTGAAGTTTGTCTGAGGTTGGAGTACTTCTCTTTCTGCATTAAATTCCAGAATTGGACATTCATGTCGGGTGTTGCTCTGGATTTAAGCTCATTGTCATGTTTCAGTGTGAGGCTCTCATTTTCAATGTTTTGCTGCTTGTTAACCTTTCAATTCCTGGACTTTTTGGGCGTGCAGAGGTGATTTAGTGGGGAAATTTGTGTCTCATTTTGAAATGCTGCTCCAAATTTCCTTTCTTCGATAAAGCCACATTTACATTGCAGATAAGCCAGATGGATCTGACATTCAAATAAACGAAAAAATAATCCTCCTTCCATTCTGAATGAAAATAAGTTTTCGCTCTCTGTTTGGTGTTTAACGGCAACCGGCATTCTTATTGGTTCATTGCTGCCACCTTCTGCACCAGTCTGTTATAGCAGCACTAAATCCTCTTGATGAGCCCAGATTTTTTTTATTTTTTCATGCGATCGACCTATTGATCGCGATCGACTGGTTGGACACGCCAGCTGTAAAAGAACTGTATAAAGTAGAGTGCAAAAAATATTTTAAAAAAAGAGATCTTTACAGTCTATGTGCACATACTAAATTTAGCAGAGCCCATCTCCTGTGGCAGACAGGGACCAACTGGGGGTGGTGGAGAGAACTTCGGGTTGCAAGCTGCAAACAGAAAGGTGAGTAACGGTGGAGCCTGCACTGTATTGGCTGAGGTATGTTAATGTCTGACAGCTGCTTAGGTTTAGCATGCAAGGCTGGATTCAGTTGGATGCTGAATTGTGAGTCTTCTGCCAGAACGAACACGATGTTTCAGTTCCATAACAAATATTTTACTTTCCTTTTAACGTCATCTGAAGGAGGATGTGTGTATGTGCATGCATCCATCTATTTTCTATACCTGCTTACTCCAGTCCGGGTGGAAGATTTTGGGGGAGGATGGAGTCTGTTTGAGCAGTCACAGGGTGTGAGGCGGGGTACACCCTGGACAGGACTCCAGTATGTCGTGAGGCCACATATAGACAAACAAACACATTCATACCTGCACACACACCTATGGACAATTTAAAGTTTCCAGTCCAACTAACCTGCATGACTGGATGTGAGAGGAAGCCAGAGCACCTGGAGGGAACGCACACAAACTTTATGAGAAAACATATTTGCTTGTACATATAACTTACAACACAGAAAGCTCATTGCAACCTAATGATCACACACACACACACACACACACACACACACACACACACACACACACACACACACACACACACACACACACACACACACACACACACACACACACACACACACACACACACACACACACACACCTTAAACACAGTACTTGTGTATATTTCCATCCATCCATTTTCTATACCCGCTTACTCCAATTAAGGGTAACCCAGCAGTCACAGGGTGTGAGGCGGGGTACACCCTGGACAGGACGCCAGTCTATCACAGGGCGTGTAAAATATTTACTATATTTATGAATTTTATTCTCAAATTAACAGCATTTGTCACACAACCCATTACTGCCACCTAGTGAATTATTTTTGTTACCTCAGTCTTTTAGTTTTGAGTCGACTTCATGAATAACTTTAAAATGAATTGGATCAATCTGCTGCGTGATTAAGTCAGAAACGTTTCAAAGAACCTCGAGGTTGAAGTTCAGAGACGCACGTAAATCTGTGTTGATAGACCTTTTCTTCGTGGCAGAGGTCAAAGGTCACATCATGGCTCGGGGGAGCACGTGAGCGACCTGGTTTCGATGACCTCTAACAAGTATCGATGCGTTGTTGTTTTTATGCGAGTCACGTGAAAGCGAACAGCGCGCGTGCTGTTATGATGGGATTAAAGCGTCACGGCGCATTGTGCCGTTAATCACTCATCAGGCTTTATTTGTCTCATTATTAACCTGATTTTAGCCGTTCATCTCTACTTGACCGTGCTCTGCATTATATTAAAGATTAAGCTAAATTAAATAAAATATTCTGCAATGGATTTGGAACGTTTTAACACTCTTTTCCCCTCTTGCACCTGCGTGTCTGGCGCAGTCTGGGAACCGGTTATCCGGCTTTTTCTTTTTTTATTTTTTTGTTTTGATGTGTGGATCGTTGGAAACGTAGACGACCAGGAAGGAGAAAAAGTAGCCTGGTTTGTCACCTCCACACATTATAGCTGACAGAACGCCGCCGCCGTCTCTTCAATACACTTCCAGCCACGCACGCTGGATTTTTTTTTTTTTTTTTTTTTTTTTTTTGACGCACACCAGGAGGCGGAGGAGGATGTGCGGCAGACTGAAGCCACATATCCAACAATGTGTCAAAAAAGAGTAACTGATGTGAGGCCGGTGCACATATTTTTTTTTATTTTTTTTATGAAATCCTTAAATATTGATGTGCGTCACCATTAAATTAACAAATGTGCCAGTCTTCATTTCCCACTACAAACATGTTAAATTATAAATGCAAGTTTTAATAATGAGATCATTGAGCGACCAAAAATACCATACGTGCATGTTGGGGCAAGCTGCGTGTGCGTAAACGCGCATTTAATAGGTCTTTGGGGATCAAACAGACACCTTTTCAGACAGCACTGAATAGGTGCGTAAACACATCAAAGACACGCGTTTGTAAAGACACATCGTTGTCTGCAGGGACGCGCAAGGGGGAGGAGGGGGCGGGGGAGTAGCTTTGGGGGGTCTTTTAAGTATAAAAAGCGCAGGGTCTCAAATTCAGGTGTCACCGACGGGCTCAGGAGACCTTCTGCACGGGTGCGAGACAACCGGGATGTCATTCCAGGTAGATTTTAGCGGCACTAATGTCCCTGATTTGTGCACGTTTTACTCGTGCAACGATCGGCTCGCTGCACGCATGGATCTGAACAACAACGGCTTTTACGCGCAGGATTCCAATAAGGGTGAGTTGGTGTTTTCAATATTTTGTTGAGGACAAGTATTTTGGCACAATTCAAGAATGTTAACAACCGTATAAATGTGTGTTCTCTCTTTGCAGCTTTCCAGAAGACATCCACGGAAACGCAGCGACGACGGAAGCGCACAACTTTCAGCAAGGCGCAGCTAAGCGAGCTGGAGAAGGCCTTCTCCTTCACACAGTACCCAAATATTAAAATAAAGGAGTCGCTAGCCTCTATCACCGGATTACCAGAATCTAAGATTCAGGTCAGATACGTGCGTCATTTTTGGATAAACTGTTACAAATGGTGACTGTATCGTAATCCTTGTTCATTCTTTTGCAGGTGTGGTTCCAGAATCGACGTGCGCGCTACTTCAAGAGCAAGAAACCACGCAGAGAGACTCCCAGATCTCTCACAGACTCTCATTATTCACAGTTCCTTTATGCACCAAATTCCAGCCGGCCTCCATTCCGCCTGGTTGCTGCCCCAGGCTCTCCTGATCCATATGTGCCACAGTCAACTGAAGTCTCGGCCATCGTGGGGAACCAAACCATGTCCCTGCACGCACCCACATCCCCTGTGAACGCTGATTTGGCCACATCCCGCTCCGTGCCTGCTTTACCTGGATTCTCCCAAGGACATTATGAGCAAAATCCGGAGTGTTTTGGTTTTTATAACGACGCGTTTCCAGAGATTTCGCTTGAAGAAGGCGAATTCCCGGAAGACTTTAAGACATTCTTGGAAAACGCAACAGGAGCTCTGCCCCTGGGAAGCCGCTGCGATCCACCCGGGCGCCCTGACCCCTCGGAGGCCGCGCAGGGTGCGCTGCAGTACCGGAGCTTCTCCAGCGAGGGGCGACAAAGCACCGCCGAGTCTTTGGATGATCTGTCCGATTTGAGTTTCACAGACTTGCGTGATTTTAATCTGTCCGACAGCGAAATGTATGCTGCAATAATCGATTATGTTATGGGTTAAAATAATGTATTCATAGCTGTATGATAGAAGTTCGTCACATATTTAATATTAAAGTAAATAAGCAAATAGAGTATTTATTGTGAAAACTTTATTGAACAGCCTGCATCGAGATAAATAAATGTACAAACAACTTAGAATGCCCGTGTTTTTATTTACAAAAAAGCAAAAACCACAAATAAGCAAAAACCACAAATAATATAACCTTCTATTAAAAAAGTTAACGTTATTCTCACTGCAGTGTGAAGCTCTTTCTTAAGGAGTATTTTCGAAAAAGTACCGTCAGATGGTGCCGTGGCTTAGTTGGTTAAAGCGCCTGTCTAGTAAACAGGAGATCCTGGGTTCGAATCCCAGCGGTGCCTTTTAAGAAACTGAAGTTTTTATCGAAACTTCAACAATTTTGTCAGCCATAAAACGAAATGTTTTCTTTCCAAAGATCCATGATTGTGTTTAAAAGTACACTTCAAGGTCAGAATAGGAATTTTGCAACAGAACTATATGAATCAAAAATGTTGCAATAGGAAAATAAGAATGCTCAGCAACAAATCAGACATAAAAGGACACAATATAATCAAA
Source organism: Thalassophryne amazonica (assembly GCF_902500255.1). Lineage (NCBI taxonomy): Eukaryota > Metazoa > Chordata > Actinopteri > Batrachoidiformes > Batrachoididae > Thalassophryne > Thalassophryne amazonica. The sequence continues at coordinate 59,470,161 of NC_047111.1, forward strand.
TGTTTAATAAACATAGAAGGGGTTTTAGAATGTAAAATCTAAGAATATTTGTATGCTGACTGGAGTCTTGTGTCTAAGACTTACAAATGAACCATTTCATTGACCACCTTCATTACATTCCTTTAAATATTGAAGCCGATAAAGCAGCATTAGCTCAGTGGTGACACACAATGCAATTAAATAATTGTGTGAACAAAGACACAAAGAGACAAGAAGTACACACACCTAACAAAATCAGATTTTCTTCTATTTTCTACAAAAGGCCCCCTATTACTTTAAGTTTTATTAATGCTTTACATTGGAGACTGAATTTATTTTATTTATTTTATTTACAGCACCAAATGACAAAGCTGATTCAAGGCGCTTCCCATGAGTAAGGTTTAACCTTACCAACTGCCCTGAGCAAACACACAGGAGACAGTGGTCAGGAAAAATTCCCTCTGGTGACAATGAGGAAGAAACCTCAGACAAGTAATAATTGTGGACTAATTTGCTGTCTGAAGTAACTAGAGTGTAAACATAATTTCTCCACTGTGAGATCAATAAAGTATAAAGTATATCTCAAACCTCAAGCAGACCAGACTCAAGAGGGGTGGCCCACTGCTAAGGCCATTCTAACAGTTATAAGGTTTTTACAAAATTTACAAGAATATATACAAACAAACAAACAAACAGTCAATTTAAATGAAATATAACGCAATACCCTTGTCCGTATGAGCATAAAATAGGAAACAGACTGACTTTTTGACCTCTTAAAATAGGTCAAAGTTAGATGTCTTTAAACTTGTCCAAAGTTTGTGTCCCAAGAATGTTCCCTATGAATTTGAAGACTCTGGCAGTAATGGGGTGGACTTATGCCGAGCACAGACAGACGGGCAGACAAAGTCTTCGCAATACCCGATGGCAATATTTTGGCCTTGAGTAAAAAGCAGTCCATCTTAGGTCTTTAGTCTCTGTGCCTCTGGGTGAATAGGTAGGTCATGGACTGATAAGGCTTCCTGGGGTCAGCAGTCTAACACCGTAATCATATGGAAATGCAATGGCTTCAACCATTTAACCAGATATATCTATAATAACTTTATATACCGAGACACTCAGTACTGAAATTGGTCTCATTTTGTCAATGCAAAACATAAAACCTCTCTTTTTGGATTTACAGAACTCCTGCTTAACTTGCAACAGTATAAAAACAACATAAAACCATTTAAAAATGTAGAAAAATAAAATTCCAGTGCAAATATCTTCTTTTTTTTTTTAAATGTAAATTAAGTCCAAGACGTAACCACTGTCTTGAAAATGTTCATGTATCATCCCCTGACTTGTCTGAAGAAGACTGGATGTTAAAGTGGAGGTTTATGTGTGTTAAAGGGGGCACTTACTTATTCACACCATCATTTTGGCTTTTAGATTTTTATTTCCTCTAATTCATGATGCGTAGATTACTTTTTATTGTTAGTTTAAAGGACATCATTTTACAGAAGATGCCTATTTTTGCTTTGGTTTTTTTTATGTTATAAAAGAGTCAAACATGAAAAAGCTCAAGGGTGCACTAACCGTTTCACGGCACTGTATATTAATCACCTGTATAATATCACTTATTTATCTATCCAGTACAAAGTGTTTGGGCTTGGAATATTAGAGTAAAAGTTTTTGTTTTTTTACACACACACACACACACACACACACACACACACACACACACACACACACACACACACACACACACACACACACACACACACACACACACACACACACACACACACACACACACACACACATAACTGGTACCCATGATGCTTGTGCATGCTAAAAATAAATGATGCGCAGCAGAAAACACCAAGGAAGCACTTCATAGGAGGAAAGCAATGACAGATTGTAGGAAAAGTGTTTCCCCTCTGCTGTGCATCAGTGATTTTTCGGCTCAAAACAGGACAAGTTTTAAAACAAGACAGTTTTTTTAATGACTTAGCTAATGATAGGGTAGCCATTATTTTGAACGTTCTTTGTTACTCCCACAAGGTTGATGCCTATCTATCTATTGAGTCACTATATACATGGTTTAATTGTTTATTGAGCTGTGTGATTTTAATCACACAGCTCAACACCACAGATGTCGCAAGTTTTGAGGGATTGTGCAGTTAGCATACTGACTGCAGGAATGTCCACCAGAGCTGTTGTCCGTGAATTGAAAGTTCATTTCTCTACCCTAAGCCATCTCGAAAGGCATTTCAGAGAATTTGGCAGTGCATCCAACAACGGCCTCACAACTGCAGACCACGTATAACCACACCAGCTCAGGACCTCCAGATCCAGCATGTTCACCCTGGACAAGATGTTCACCCAAGATCATCTAAGATCAGCCACCTGGACAGCTGCTGCAACAATCTGTTTGCAGAACCAAAGAATATCTGCACAAACTGTCAGAAAACATCTCAGAAAAGCTCATCTGCATGCTCGTCGTCCTCATCAGGGTCTTGACCTGACTGTAGTTCATCATTGTAACTGACTTGAGTGGGCAGATGCTCACATTCAATGGCATCTGGCTGCTGATCAACTCTGAGGCAAATGGTGGTTAACACCAGATACTGACTGGTTTTCTGACTCCCCCTCCCCCCAATAAAGCAAAACAGGTTCAGAGTGGCCTTTTTTTGTGGCCAACCTAAGGCACACCTGTGCAATAGTCATGCTGTCTAATCAGCATCTTGATGTGCCACACCTGTGAAGCGGAATGGATTATCTCAGCAAAGGAGAAGTGCTCACTGACACAGATGTAGACAGATTTGTGAACAATATTTAAGAGAAATAGGTCTTTTATTTATATAGAAAATGTTTTAGATCTTTGAGTTCACCTCATGAAAAATGGGAGCAAAAACAAGTGTTGTGTTTATATTTTTGTAAAGTGAATATCTATCTATAGTGACTCAGGCCTGCTGACCATGTCTGAACTGAATGAGAGGAACATGTTCATCAGCACCGTTTCAAAAGGAATGGAGCCGTTTATATACGTAATTAGGGATATCAATAAAACTCTGATACCACAGTTACAGTATGTGGCAGAATAATCACTCACATTCACAGTTATGAAGAACATTTATTGTTGAGTTGTTTAAGGGATGATAACACTGATTAATATTCCTATCATTATTAAGTTACAGGAGTTGTGCTTAGCTTCAGAAGTTCTGTGTGTGTCTCTGTGCAATTCAGGCAAGGACAATATTATAAAAGGCTCATAAACACTGTATTCTTGCATTTATTAATGAATGCAGAATTTCATCCTAAATATGGGATGAAATTAAAAACACCATTTTTTTATCATGTACGGAAGAATTCCTACAAGCTAACATAACAAAATCTATTAATTAATACAGGTTCATTAGAGTGTAATGACTGTGTTGGAGATAAAGCATAAATAAATATCTCCATTGTTTCCATGTCAGTCTACTTATTTCTTCTCTGCCTTCGATGTGTCAGCTGAGTCTTCCTGCTTGCAGCCCAGCCAGTACTTTGCAATGGATCGTGGGTAAGGAGGGTTGGCAAAGGCCACACTTTTTGTCTGCAAATCCACCCTGAAGTATTTATCTGTCAACATCAGAAAGAAAAAAAAAACAAAAAACAAAGTTAAGGGGATTCATTTTTTTTTTCCAAGGGTTTTTGGCAGAGTGAGGCCTCTTATAAAGTTTGTCTCATAACAAAAAGGTGAGGCTTAATGGTTGGACCTCACATGCACATAGTTTACCTCTCTTAAAAAAGTAGACATTTTGAACAGGTGTGCGTTCTTGCTGCGGCGCGGTGCTTTCATCAGTGATGTCACTGAAGTCGCTGTAGTCTCCAAACATGTAACCATAACCAAATAAATCCTCCAAGAATGCCTGGCGACTCTGCCTTTGTTGCTGTCCTCTCCTGTTGCCTGGCTTCTTCCGGCGGTTGCTCGGCCTCCTCGCTGGCGCAGGAGGTGATGGAGTGGGTTTAGGGGTGAGGAAGACTTGTCCCACCATGGCAGCATCCACAGGAGGCCTGATGCCCACCCAGTCCCTGCTGATTAAGCGAGGCATCTTTGGAAGACTGCTGACTGAGTGAGAAAGAAGAATGAAGTGAGAAACAGCTTTTTGGTGTCAGTGGACGTCCTGCTGCAGACTGCAATGACAGCAAGAACTAATTGGAGACATAAACATATGCAAGTGAATGCACAAAAAAAAAAAAAAAGAAAAAAAGAAAAAGAAAAGAGGCATTTGACCCTTACAGGAGTCTCCAAAGAGCTTTGTAAAGAGATCCTCCCATGTCTGATCACAGAACAGGTCTGTGTACTGGGTGAACAGCACAGACGGAGAGGACGCACTCATGTGCACGCACTCTTCATGTGAGGGCTGATGTCTGAACTCATACTGGTAATACTTGTCCCCTGTATGACAAAAAAAAAAGAAAAAAGAAAAGATGAAGACTTCACAACTTGCAGGATGTGATTTGAATTTTTAATCAAACAACAATAATTATAAATCAAGCATCTAGAATTTTTACTGGCATTATGATTGAGTGTATGACATGCTTAAAAAAAAAGACTTATAGGATGAACTCAGTTTAGTTTTGTACACGATTTCCATCCAATAAATACATATGGCTAAAACTCAAAGTACATCCATGCAATAGAATTCAGTTTAATTGATCTGGAGATACATATACAGTATTCATTGTTTGGAGTGTATGATATAATTAAATTAATGTATTAGTTCACTTTTATAGCTAGTTATCTTTATATAAGTATATCTCCATCTATAGATGGACTATATCACAGGGGTGGTGTTGGAAAAGTGTAGGTACACGGACCCACAACAGGGGGCGCAAATGAACGGACAATGGAGGAAGTCAAATAACAACACTTTACTGTTGTGAATGGGCACAACAAACACAACAGATTACACAATAGACAAAAAGCCAAATCACAAAAGGTGTCGTGTGGGCAGGCTCGAAGATAGAAGACGTCTGTCCAAAGCAGAACCGGAACCACACGATTTCCTCCGCCACCAGACCCCGGGAATACTGGAGCCGCCAAGTCCCGAACTCCCAGGTGGCCACTGCCTCCGCGTGTCGGACCTGGTACTGCTGGCGAGGAACAAAAACAATGAAATGTGGGCGCGTATGCACCCAGCAATCCACACGGCAGGAAAACTACCTCCACCTCTCGTTGGAAAAAGAGTCTGCTATACTATGCACAAAGGTCACAAAAGGTTACTGTCGAAAGATCTCACAGTCAGCTGAGAACGTTACCTTCCAGGTAAAGCGATATCTCGGCAAAGAGGTGGAGACGTTGTCCAGCTGTCACCCTGGCTGCTCCTGTGAGGCGGCTGCGCCCTCTGGTGCCTGGAGCCCGCACTCCAGACAGGGCGCCCTCTGGTGGTGGGCCAGCAGTTCCTCCTCTTCTGGCGGCCCACACAACAGGTGGCATTTTTAGACAAACACATTCAGTCAGTTTTCAAGTTTGACCAATTTTCCAGGCAATTTATAACATGTAAAAGTGAATCTGTGTAGGCTCTCAGTTGTCCAGGTGGTTTCCATAGTAGAGAAGCTTGAATCTTCGACTGGACTGGGTTGCTTGACGCGAGGACGTTTCGCTTCAAATCGCAGAAGCTTCCTCAGCTAAAATTCTTGCTCTGGAAGTCTGACTTCTGTCTGACTCTTGTAGAGAAGAATAAAACAGAAGCCAACAAAAGCTGGAGTTTTAAACCTAACCAGACCCCTCCTACTGAGAGGCAGACTGCTATAGGCTAGTGACTAAACAATAGCTCTAATTAGCAACTATTGTGCTGTAGTTAGCATACCTAATGGCAGGACAGCTGTCCCTCTAATGATGGGATGGATGCCTTTCTGATGGCTCCCTTGATGACGTGAATGACTCATTACCATGAACAAAAGACTGAAACTCCTTTGACCTGAGTACCCCATTGTAAACAGGGGATAAAGTGTGTCTCAGACCCCCTCCCCAGTTAAGGCTGGGTTTCAAACGTTTCACATAGAATGCCTCCTTGACCCCTCTCTCAAACCATTTCTTCTCTCTGCCTAATATTTTAACTTCCAACAAGTTGTGCATCAAGCAGGGAAAGTCAGTCCCTGGCAATATAGATATATCTGCTCTGCCTCCTTGTCCTAAGACCCCAACACAGCACATATGAAGAGCTAACTATCAGGTGGCTGTGTGGAAGAGTGCAGACATTGCAAATCCCACTGTTCCATCTCCAGCTCAGGTTCATGGATGGGTGACGGCAGATGACAGTCTCCATCCACTGTGGTACGAAGAAGAAAGTCAACCAGAAAACCTACAGGACTTTTGTAGCCAGCAAGAAGACAATGAGCCATCTCACTATGACAGTGATACAGAAAGTGAAAGCAATGATTCCGATGATGCTGATGTCACAGACAGCGACACTGACTATGAATGAACATGTCAAGCCCATAAGACTATGATATGATAAGATTTGGACATTTCTTTCAACTAGATTTAACTGCTCAAGTTGTCTGAAACAATTTGAACATTGTGTCTCATATATGTTGAAAGGAATCTGTATAACAATTTAATTCTAAGACACAATGAAATATGACGCAATAACATTTGACTTGAAAATGTTGAAAATCTAAAATATTCATTGATGGCCACCAGTAGTCAATACGACATATGAATCATCATTCTAGAATTGTCTAGGAGTAAAACATTGCAAAACGTTATAGCTTTGGACATATCACCGAGAAGGTAAATGCATTTTCTTAGTAAATTTTACTGTATATGAAATGTGCCGTGAACGTGTTCAACACAAGGCAAATAGCATCCAAGTCAGTAGTCCATCATTCAGTCAATACTTCGCCTTTCACCATAGTTTTGGTCTCAAATGAAAGCTAATGATTTGTAGTTGTAATATTAGTGCTTAATCTAGGCCCTGATACTTCAGTTTTATTACAAAAAACTATTCATAAAATTTTTGGGCATTTTTTGGTCCAGGTAAGGGTTGTGTATATGGTTGTACTGTAAGCCAGCTGTACTGTAGAGAAGTGCCATTTTATGTTACAGAAATAAGAAGGGTATCATAGTAATGTAGAGAAAATGGGCTTTTTAGAAATATATAGATGGATATGGTTATTATATGTATAGGTATTTAAAGAAGGTGAGAAAGTGCAAAAATTCGGCCCACGTACAGCACACACGAGTAACTTTTAACCTTTAGGTGAACATCGAAAATGAGTTATTTTCCTGTTACCACTCAAATTTCCACGAAGGACATTATAGAGGTTGGGAAAAAAAAATCAAGTGGCATTTTGTTGTGTTTGTGTGGAGGGGGGTGGGGGTGGGTGGGGCTATGTCAGCTCCCGGTTTAATATATATATGGTGTCTCAAAATAAATGGACGCAAAAGTATTTTGACAGCACAGAAAAACCAATATCAGACATTTTCTGCATGACCATGTGGCCGACGCATGTAAGTTTTCAGTTCAGTGTTTCCTTTTTGATGCGTTAACCCTTTATCTTTCACAAGTTTTCTAAGAAACAAGTCTCCAGTTTTCAGGAAAACCAGCTAACAAATTCAAGTCTCCTTGCCATTTGCTGGGGAGTTAGTTTTCTGAGACTGAATTTTGTATGGCAAGAGATGCAAGTCAGCCCTTAGGATGCGTTGCACAGAACTCGACGATTTTTGTTCGCTGAATTAGGGTCAACTGTGGCATTTTTCCTGGACTTTAATGTCTTGCAGAACAAACTTTAGGTTTCCTGAAATGAGATAAACACCAATATTTCCCAGTAAAACCATTTCCTGGTGTTAATATTTCAGAATACTATATATAGTATCTGATAAATACATAAAGGGCTGAGTGGATCCTTGTCATTTGATTGGTGCTTTGTATGTCACATGACATGGATTAATTCATCCCATTTGTGTTGCATTGCATTTAGAGTGCAAATTTGGTTCCATACGTAAATATTCGTACCACTGAACTCATTCATTCATTCATTCATTCATTTATATATATATATATATACACTCAACAAAAATATAAACGCAACACTTTTGGTTTTGCTCCCATTTTGTATGAGATGTACTCAAAGATCTAAAACTTTTTCCACATACACAATATCACCATTTCCCTCAAATATTGTTCACAAACCAGTCTAAATCTGTGATAGTGAGCACTTCTCCTTTGCTGAGATAATCCATCCCACCTCACAGGTGTGCCATATCAAGATGCTGATTAGACACCATGATTAGTGCACAGGTGTGCCTTAGACTGCCCACAATAAAAGGCCACTCTGAAAGGTGCAGTTTTATCACACAGCACAATGCCACAGATGTCACAAGATTTGAGGGAGCGTGCAATTGTCATGCTGACAGCAGGAATGTCAACCAGACATGTTGCTCGTGTATTGAATGTTCATTTCTCTACCATAAGCTGTCTCCAAAGGCGTTTCAGAGAATTTGGCAGTACATCCAACCAGCCTCACAACCGCAGACCACGTGTAACCACACCAGCCCAGGACCTCCACATCCAGCATGTTCACCTCCAAGATCGTCTGAGACCAGCCACTCGGACAGCTGCTGAAACAATCGGTTTGCATAACCAAAGAATTTCTGCACAAACTGTCAGAAACCGTCTCAGGGAAGCTCATCTGCATGCTCGTCGTCCTCATCGGGGTCTCGACCTGACTCCAGTTCGTCGTCGTAACCGACTCGAGTGGGCAAATGCTCACATTTGCTGGTGTTTGGCACGTTGGAGAGGTGTTCTCTTCGCGGATGAATCCCGGTTCACACTGTTCAGGGCAGATGGCAGACAGCGTGTTTGGCGTCGTGTGGGTGAGCGGTTTTCTGATGTCAATGTTGTGGATCGAGTGGCCCATGGTGGTGGTGGTGTTATGGTATGGGCAGGCGTCTGTTATGGACAAAGAACACAGGTGCATTTTATTGATGGCATTTTGAATGCACAGAGATACCGTGACGAGATCCTGAGGCCCATTGTTGTGCCATACATCCAAGAACATCACCTCATGTTGCAGCAGGATAATGCACGGCCCCATGTTGCAAGGATCTGTACACAATTCTTGGAAGCTGAAAATGTCTCAATTCTTGCATGGCCGGCATACTCACCGGACATGTCACCCATTGAGCATGTTTGGGATGCTCTGGACCGGCGTATACGACAGCGTGTACCAGTTCCTGCCAATATCCAGCAACTTCGCACAGCCATTGAAGAGGAGTGGACCAACATTCCACAGGCCACAATTGACAACCTGATCAACTCTATGCGAAGGAGATGTGTTGCACTGCATGAGGCAAATGGTGGTCACACCAGATACTGACTGGTATCCCCCCCAATAAAACAAAACTGCACCTTTCAGAGTGGCCTTTTATTGTGGACAGTCTAAGGCACACCTGTGCACTAATCATGGTGTCTAATCAGCATCTTGATATGGCACACCTGTGAGGTGGGATGGATTATCTCAGCAAAGGAGAAGTGCTCACTATCACAGATTTAGACTGGTTTGTGAACAATATTTGAAGGAAATGGTGATATTGTGTATGTGGAAAAAGTTTTAGATCTTTGAGTTCATCTCATACAAAATGGGAGCAAAACCAAAAGTGTTGCATTTATATTTTTGTTGAGTGTATATATATATATATATATATATATATATATATATATATATATATATATATATATATATATATATATATATATATATATCTTCTCAAATTCAAATCCCTTTGCTTTTCGCTGACTCAATCATTCCACTAAGTTTGGTCAAAGCAAATTTTAAAAAGTGAGTTATTTCATTCAAATATGACAAAACAATAACCTTGCATGCAAGGCCACATATGAGTGCAATAGAAACTGTGAAATCATAAGTGTGCATGTGTGTTTTATGGCCATTGTAGTCCTATAAAAATCATTCAGTGCTGAAAGGGATGTATTATATATAATTTCTTGCTGCTTGTTGCAAAATTTTTAAATATACATTTATGCTTGAAATTTTGGGCTCATGATACTGTCAAAGTAATTTAACTGTGCTTTCTGCATTATGCAATCTAAGTGAAAGGATAGGCTAAAGAATGTTTTATTTTATTCATTCACTAACTCATTCTTTCAGTCATTACCTGCTTATTATTATTATTATTATGATGATGATGATGATGATGAGTCTCAGAGCCAAAATCCTTCTCATTCCATTTCAGTCACAAAGCACCTTTCAAAACTGAAACCATGAAATGCTCAAATATTTCTGCAAACATACCTTTGAAAAAGTAGGCTTTTTCCTTGCCGCGATGACTTGGTGCTGGTATAGCAAATGCTGCATCAACAGCATTTGGTATGTTTTGAAAACCAACAGAAATTTCACGCGGATAGTCTGCATCCAAGACATCACCCTCAAATCTCCAGTATTTGTTGCCCTGAAACAGAAAAAAAAAATTCCAAAAAGAGCTGAGACAAAACAATTCAAGTACAAGTAATGCACACAGATTATATCTTCTTATTTTACTACATAATTTCTCTGGATGACCTGCTGTATTTCCATGTTGCTTATTATTCATTCATTGTTCTTTGAAAACTGTGCTTCAGTTCCAAAAATGTATTGCAGGTGTTTTCACCTACATTTTGATACTGGCCAAAGGAAGCATCTCAAATTATTAAGATAAACAGGGGAACACAACCTTGAAGATGTAGGTTTTTCCCTGGCAGTTGATGCGTGTGAAAGCAGCGTCAATGGGTCCAGAAATTCCCCACACATCCTCAGTGAGTTTGGGGTAACCAGGAAGGATGGCTTTGTCATCCAACTCAAAAAAATAGGCACCTGGTTGAAACAAAAACATGGCAAGACACCATAAATACAATGAAACACTGGGGAGACCGAGAAGATTTTGTAACTGGCTGGACAGTTCAGTTTCTTCTGCTTCAGTTAGGGGTCACCAAGCAGATCATTTTCCATCTCACCCTGTCCTCTGCATCTTCCTCGTTCACATAAACCACTTGTATGTCCTCCCTCACTGTATCCATAAACCTCCTCTTTGGCCTCCCTCCTGCTCCTGCTTGGTGGCTCCATCCTCAGCATCCTTCTCTCAATATATCCTGTGTTCCTCCTCTGCACATGTCCAAACTATCTCAAACATGCCTGAGTTTGTCTCCAAACTGTCTTACCTGCCCTGTACCTCTGATATACTCATTCCAAATCCTGTCCATTGTCATCACGCCCACAGAAAAATAAATAAATAACTCACAGCATCTTCTGCTCTACTGGCTCTGCCTCCAGTCTTTTTTTTGTACCACTGCTTTTAACCTCTTTATCACTCTGCTCACTATTGTGTGGTGAACTTCGTGTCTCACTCTTGCAGATACTCCTGCCAGTCGTCTCCACCTACTCCACCCTGCCTGCACTCTTCTTCACGCCTCTACCACAGTCTCCACTACTTTGAACAGTTCACCAGAAGTATTTGAACTCTTCCACCAGCATCACAGTTACTCCTTGCAACCTCACCATTCCACCATGCTAACTCTCATTCATGTACACAGTAAAATCACCCATGTAAAAAACTTTTTCTCTTCTTGGCTCTCAGTCAGCTCAGGGTGAAGAGCTTTCCTTTCATTCTGTACATGATGTCAATTAATGGTGGCACCTAGTCCTTGATCAGGATTGTTGCCACAAAGATGATGGACAGGGTAGGGACAATGACGCAGCTCTGCTTTACTTCTGACTGGATTTTTTTTTTTTTTTTTGCTACTGCACACCTTTGGCACCCTGTCCTCACACATATCCTGTGCCACCTTCACATACTTCTCTGCCACTCCAGAATTCCACACCACAGCTACTCTCTTGTCATCATGTCATAAGTGTTTTCTAAATCCACAAATGCAGAGTAACTCCTTCTGGCCTTCTCTGTATTTCACCATCTGTACTCTAAAAGTGAAGTGATTGTTCTGTTCATGAAACAGTTTTGCTGTTCATATAGTGCAGGGGTGGGCAATCATGTGCCATAAAGGGCCGAGACACTGCAGGTTTTCCGTGCAGCCAGTCACCTCAGCAGATGATTTCATTAATGATCAGGTGTCTCAGCAGGTGATTTCATTGACAACCAGGTGTTTATGTTCAGAGGAGAAGCTCATCAGCAACCCACCTGCTGATGTGAATGGTTGCATGGAAAACCTGCAGTGTCTCGGCCCTCGATGCCCGCCCCTGATATAGTGGGATGTCTGAACCTGCAGTCATATTGATGTCAAATTTTACTTTTTGGTATGAAATTGAAGCATAGGGTCACAATTTTAGTGGACAATGATCAAATTTAATAATAATAAATTATTATTAAACTACTGATGTTTTATATGGTATGTCCAAGTTGGACCATAATTTCAGAAGTTATGAGAGATTTACTAGAACATGTATATCCCTCCATGCGTACCCATATTCCCCAAAATGATCAGATCATTGTCCATTCTGACTGAAATGGTTACTGACACCCCGAACTTCAATTGGTACTAAAAAGTAAACTTTTAGAACAATTTGAAATGAAAATGTATGTGACCGTCTCTGTTGATTCTTTTAAAAAGGCAGCAGAAGACATTTGTTTAGTCAAGCTTTAAGTTGATTGTTCTCTTAAACACTGCTTTTTAACATGGTTGTGTATTTTGTCTACCTTTTGTGAAGCACTTTGTGATTTTTATATGTGAAAGGTGCTATATAAATAAAGTTTCTTCTTCTTATTATTATTACCATTTCTAAGTTTGTTACTTTGTTCATTGCTGCTCTGCTAAGAACGACCAAAATCCTTCAAACTCAGATGCTTGATTTGTTACAGCATTTTGATATGACAAAGGTAGTGAACTTGTTCTTTAAAGTAATTAGTCAAGTACACATAGAAAAAATAGGGAAATGTTAAGGAGTAATTTCAGTTTAAGGACTGTATTATATTCAGTGTGTTACAAACATGTTGACCTTATGAACCCTGGTTACAGCACTAAAAAAAAAAAAAAAAAAACTGGGTGGAAATTACACAATGATTTCAATGGCAAAAACACAAAAATAATGATGAATAAAGGGTAATGTATGAATGCTTGACAATTGATCTGAACCAGAAAAATATATTCCGAGAAGTCTGTATTCTTAAGCCTACCTCTGAACGCATAAATTGACCCGTTCTTCAGTTGTAAGAAAGCGTCAAAAGGATGGCCGCTGCAGGGTGCTGCCACGGGGTCGATGGATGGTGTGGTGGCAGCTGCTGTTGGTGATGGCGTGGTGGTGGCTGCTGTGGTTGTATACACATTAGTTGAGAGTGGTGTCATTATGATTTCTTCAGGTTCCTCGAACGTATCTCCACGAGCAACTGAGGACAGAAGTTTGTCACAGGAAATGGGAAAAACTACAGAGAATCTTCAGACAGCACAAAATCCCAGTTTACTTTAAACCGGTTAACACCTTGAGACAGAAATTAGTTCACCCTAAGGACAGGATCCCTAGTTACAAACAGAGCAATGTAGTGTATTCTATCAGATGCCAGGAAAACGTTAACAAACACTACATAGGTGAGACTAAGCAATCTTTACACAAAAGACTATACCAACACCGCAGAGAGGGTGCCAGTGGACCTCAGTCTGCAGTTCATCTCCACCTTAAAGAGACTAACCACATGTTTGAGGACAAGGAAGTTAAAATCTTAGCCAGAGAGAAGAAATGGTTTGAGAGAGGTGTCAAGGAGGCATTCTATGTGAAACAGTTGAAACCCAGCCTTAACCGGGGAGGGGGTCTGAGACATGCTTTATCCCCTGTTTACAATGGGGTACTCAGGTCAAAGCAGTTTCAGTCTTTTGTTCATGGTAATGAGTCATTCACGTCATCAGGAGAGTCGTCAAGGGAGCCATCAGGAAAGGCGTCCGTCCCATCATTAGGAGGGACAGCTGCCCTGTCATTAGGAGGGTGCTAACTAGAGCACAATAGTTGCTAATTAGAGCTATTGTTTAGTCACTAGCCTGTAGCAGTCTGCCTCTCAGTAGGAGAGGTCTGGTTAGGTTTAAAACTCCAGCTTTTGTGGCTTCTGTTTATTCTTCTCTACAATTTTATTTTTGTCTGTGACTTTTTAAATCCCTTCAGGTTGATTTGTCATCTTGTTTGATATTATATATTAAAGGATTATTAACCAACCAAGCAAAGTTAATATTCATCTATTATATGGCTGTTATATTTAGATATTTATGGAGTATGTTCATGTCTGACTTGGTTTTTCTAGCTTTCTGGTTTGTAATGAATGGGATACGCGTTCAGACTGGTTGTCATGGTAACTGATCATATATGGGAAAATATCAGCCAGTCAGTCAGAGTGGGCGCAGCATCGCAGCCGTATAATAATGCATTTTTATACCCTTCTTGCATTGAGTGATGCCAAAGACTGGTGATGTGGTGAAGACATTAATCTGAGCTGTGCATTTAATGGTTACTTCAAAAACTGTACATGCCTTTTCTGTCAAGTACTGAAAGGAGCACAGATACAATTAATCAATCAATCAATCAATTTTTTTATATAGCGCCAAATCACAACAAACAGTTGCCCCAAGGCGCTTTATATTGTAAGGCAAGGCCATACAATAATTATGTAAAACCCCAACGGTCAAAACGACCCCCTGTGAGCAAGCACTTGGCTACAGTGGGAAGGAAAAACTCCCTTCTGCTGGGACTGGTTGGGGCTGAGGGAGAGAACCAGGAAAAAGACATGCTGTGGAGGGGAGCAGAGATCGATCACTAATGATTAAATGCAGAGTGGTGCATACAGAGCAAAAAGAGAAAGAAACAGTGCATCATGGGAACCCCCCAGCAGTCTACGTCTATAGCAGCATAACTAAGGGATGGTTCAGGGTCACCTGATCCAGCCCTAACTATAAGCTTTAGCAAAAAGGAAAGTTTTAAGCCTAATCTTAAAAGTAGAGAGGGTGTCTGTCTCCCTGATCTGAATTGGGAGCTGGTTCCACAGGAGAGGAGCCTGAAAGCTGAAGGCTCTGCCTCCCATTCTACTCTTACAAACCCTAGGAACTACAAGTAAGCCTGCAGTCTGAGAACGAAACGCTCTATTGGGGTGATATGGTACTACGAGGTCCCTAAGATAAGATGGGACCTGATTATTCAAAACCTTATAAGTAAGAAGAAGAATTTTAAATTCTATTCTAGAATTAACAGGAAGCCAATGAAGAGAGGCCAATATGGGTGAGATATGCTCTCTCCTTCTAGTCCCCGTCAGTACTCTAGCTGCAGCATTTTGAATTAACTGAAGGCTTTTTAGGGAACTTTTAGGACAACCTGATAATAATGAATTACAATAGTCCAGCCTAGAGGAAATAAATGCATGAATTAGTTTTTTCAGCATCACTCTGAGACAAGACCTTTCTGATTTTAGAGATATTGCGTAAATGCAAAAAAGCAGTCCTACATATTTGTTTAATATGCGCTTTGAATGACATATCCTGATCAAAAATGACTCCAAGATTTCTCACAGTATTACTAGAGGTCAGGGTAATGCCATCCAGAGTAAGGATCTGGTTAGACACCATGTTTCTAAGATTTGTGGGGCCAAGTACAATAACTTCAGTTTTATCTGAGTTTAAAAGCAGGAAATTAGAGGTCATCCATGTCTTTATGTCTGTAAGACAATCCTGCAGTTTAGCTAATTGGTGTGTGTCCTCTGGCTTCATGGATAGATAAAGCTGGGTATCATCTGCGTAACAATGAAAATTTAAGCAATACCGTCTAGTAATACTGCCTAAGGGAAGCATGTATAAAGTGAATAAAATTGGTCCTAGCACAGAACCTTGAGGAACTCCATAATTAACTTTAGTCTGTGAAGAAGATTCCCCATTTACATGAACAAATTGTAATCTATTAGACAAATATGATTCAAACCACCGCAGCGCAGTGCTTAAGTTTGTAATAAATTCATACATTGTTTTATGAAATATTGAGCTGTTTAAAGTCAGTTTGAAAATTTAGACAGGTCATTATTCAGTATTAATTCAACAAATATATTATAATTATATATTTTTGTCAGGAACTGAGGTGGTGAGGCATGGTTGGTGGATGGACACAAATGCATGACTTAGATGTGGGTTTAAAAAAAAGGCTTTATCCAACAAACAGGCTCATTTTGATACACAGGGAGTCAATCAGTACAGGCGGAGGTACAGATGGTCGTGGGGTGGGGACGTGGTCAAACAACGAGTGAGTATCAGACACAGAGAAGCAGGTTCACTGGCGTAGGCTAAGACAAGAGAGTCGGGCACAAAAAAAAAAATGCAGAGCAAAGGGGTGGGCACCGAGGGCCAAGACAGTGCAGGATTTCCTTACAATCAATCACCTCAGCCGGTGGGTTACCTGATGAGCTTCTCCCCTGAACATAAACACCTGATCATCAATGAGATCACCTGCCGAGGTGACTGGTAGAAAGTGAAACCTGCAGTGTCTTGGTTCTTCATGGCACATAATTGCCCACCTCTGGCTTAGAACGAGGGCAAGAGCACAACAAACGAGCAAGGAACAGAGAAAAACATGACGCATAAATACGAGGTCTGTGAGAAAAGTATCAGACCTTTTTATTTTATGCAAAAAATATATGGATTTGATTCGTATGTTTTTATGTCAGCCAAGCTTGAACCTTCGTGCGCATGCGTGAGTTTTTTCACGCCTGTTGGTTGCGTCATTCACCTGTGGGCAGGCTTTGAGTGAGCACTGGTCCACCCCCCTCGTCGTTTTTTCATTGCGAGGAAACGGCGGAATGATTTGGGCTTTTTTTCCATCAGAATTTTTTCAGAAACTGTTAGAGACAGGCAGCTGGAAACCATTCGGAAAATTCACATGGCTTTCGGTGAAAATTTTATGGGCTTCACAGAGATTAAGGAGTGTTACTACCACTTTAAAGATGGCCCACAATGGTGCACGGCGCGCCGTGATCAACAGGCTGAAACGACCATTTCATTTCTAAACGGATGGCTGTGTGGAGCCGGGACCATCGTGTGCAATTTCTCTGGTTATCACAAGAGCTGGACATCAGCCATTTTCTGGCAGATTTCACTTTTAAGAAGAGATTTTGTCATGGAGGAGGCTTCGCGTGTCACGACGGATTCGCTGATGGAGCGAGACAAAGGATGCCTCCGTTTTGGAGCGTCAGAGGACAAGTTGGGACATGCCCAGCTCTCCTCAAGTTCTCTTATACTCACTCGACTGGTAAGCCATTGAAAGCCGAGATAGGCATGTCCCAACTTGTCCTCTGACACTCCAAAACGGAGGTGTTCTTTGTCTCGCTCCATCAGCGAATCCGTCGTGACACGCGAAGCCTCCTCCATGACAAAATCTCTTGTTAAAAGTGAAATCTGCTGGAACCAGAGAAATTGCACACGACGGTCCCGGATCCATACAGCCATCCATTTAGAAATGAAATGGTTGTTTCAGCCTTTCGATCGCGGCTCGGAGCGCGGCACGCCGTGCGCCATTGTGGGCTGTCCTTAAAGCTGTAGTAACACTCCTTAATCTCTGTGAAGCCCATAAAATTTTCACCGAAAGCCATGTGAATTTTTCGAATGGTTTCCAGCTGCCTGTCTCTAACAATTTCTGAAAAAATTCTGATGGAAAAAAAGCCCAAATCATTCCGACATTTCCTCGCAATGAAACAACGACGAGAGGGGTGGAGCAGTGCTCACTCAAAGCCTGCCCACAGGCGAATGACGCAACCAACAGGCGTGAAAAAACTCACGCATGCGCACGAAGGTTCAAGCTGGGCTGACGTAAAAACATATGAATCAAATCCATATATTTTTTGCATAAAATAAAAAGGTCGGATACTTTTCTCACAGACCTCGTACTGAGGGAAATCAAGATGTGATGTGGAGCAGGTGGAGAAAAGAAGGCGTGGCTGTACAAGACAAAGGTGAGACAGGAGACAAGCGTGGAGTGACACAGGCTGCAGAAACAGAAACGTGACAGTAATTCTCAACAGAAGACAAATCCCAAAGAAATAAAGATACAGAAAATCAAAACGTTAAAGGAACTCAGACACAAATGTAAGTAACAGAAAAATAAAAGACTGAATAAGAACTAGAACAGAACTTGACAGGTGGCTGAAGTGTAACAGAAATCTATAGTGACAACAACAAGAGAAGACAGACTAAACTAGAACAGAACTCATGTGTGGCAATAGTGATAATAGAGGATACGACTAATGATAAAAAAAAGGAAAATCACAACTGAAGAAAAAACTACCACAAATAGAACACCTATTAAACGTAAACTAAACAGAGACAAGACTGAAGTATGATAAACCGAACATGCAGAATAAACAGACAACAAAAACAAACTACAAAATAAATAGAAAATCATAACTGAGGGTCAAAGAAGTGGAAAAGACGAGGACAGGGAAAAAAATGACAGAGCTGGATTAGGGCCAAAACATGACAATTTTTGAGTATGGTTTTGATTCTCAGGTAATTACATTTAAAATAAAACCAAACAATTCTTCATTTTTAGTTGCAGAAATACCAGGTTTTTTCACAATATGACTCATTTAATATTGGTTGATTGGAAAGGAAATGCATGTTTCATAGTGAACTCAGGTACACATTTTTACTTTGTGTGCATCCTTGGGTACATGTTTTTGCCATTCTCACTCTTTTTTGCAGAGGAGTGCAGCCTGTGTAAACACCCTGTTTCTTATGGACCATCATAAAGATAAAAACTTTCCTCGTGCACAATGTGAGCGCAAATCTCTTTGTCTTCTATTTCATATAAGTGGAGCTGGCAAGTACAGAGCAAAATGCAACAGTACGAACTCCTGCTTGTATGAGCAGTTACACAATCCTCAGTCTTCCACAAGCTGGTGTGTCATTGGGGGCCTATGGGTGGAGCCTGATGCCCCCTTTCACTATGCCAGTATAGTGAGCAGTAAATTTTCTTTTTTAAAAAAATTCAAAATCCTATTTTTAGCTTCAGTTTCTCATGACCATCAACATTCTTTGAGTGATTTGCTTCCCAGTTTTCATCACATCCATGTGATATTGTTGGTGGACTGCACAACTGAGTAAGTTCTTACCACTGGCATAGTGCAAGATTTATTTTTATTCTATTACTGCATTTGCAATGGAAAGTTAGCATGATTAAAATGATTCATTTCCTTGTTAAACAGCTCTGTCCAGGAACAAGAAGATAATGAAATTGGAAACCGGGGAGGTAGTGCCACAGCCTCTATACTGTCTTCTGGGCTTTCTGTAGGTTTTCCCAAATTGTCAGAATTTGCATCAGTTGTGTATTGTATTTATGAATGACTAACATATATACAATTTTTATTAAAATAGATATTTGTACAGGGCAGCGCGGTGGCTTAGTGGTTAGCACTGTTGCCTCACAGCGAGAAGGTTGTGGGTTCAATTCCCGTGGCCTTTCTGTGTGGAGTTTGCATGTTCTCCCCGTGTTTGCGTGGGTTTCCTCCGGGTGCTCTGGTTTCCTCCCACATCCAAAGACATGCGGGTTAGGTGGATTGGAATCTTTAAAATTGTCTGTAGGTGTGTGTGTGGGTGTGTCTGTGTTTGTTTGTCTATTTGTGGCCCTGCGACAGACTGGCGTTCTGTCCTGGGTGTACCCCGCCTTGCGCTCTATGACTGCTGGGATAGGCTCCAGCCCCCTGCGACCCTTAATTGGACTAAGCAGTAGAAGATGGATGGATGGATGGATATTTGTACATTCACTACACATTCTGCTTTATGCCCCACCAAACTCCATCAGGAAAAAAAAACAAAAACATCCGGAGCTGTCACTGAAAGATATTTATAAGCTCAGATGATGTGAAGAAGAAAAAAAAAAGCATTCCCAACCTAATATTTATTATACTCACTTTTCTTGGGGCACACAGTGTCAAAGTCTCCACAGCAGCTCCCGTAGTACAAACACTTGGAGTCACACTGACATTTCTTCAGTGGGTTGAAGGTACCGCAGCGACTCACGCAGGACTCTGCATGTGGCAGTTTGAAACAAGATGCACTGATGCAGGATTTAAAGAAGTAGCTGTACTGCGGCTGCATGTGTGTATGCCTGTATATTTGAAGAAAATGCAACACGCAAAGGCATTGCTTCCAACTTCAATGAATAGCATGTGCACTCTAAAAAAAAAAAAATGATCGTTGTCTCAATGAGAGAAAGTGATGTAACAATTTACATAGATTTTTTAAAAGTTATTTCAATTTAACTAAAAATTACTTCGGTTTAACTGGAGAAGTCTTGTAGCATTAGCTCAATTGAAAGTTGAAATAACTTAAAAAAAATCTATGCAAACTGACATTTTTTCTCATTGAGACAGCAGTTCCTTATTTAGAATATATATATATATATATATATATATATATATATATATATATATATATATATATATATATATATACACACACACACACACACACACACAGATCAAGAGTGACCTGGCCAAGATGGCAACACAAAAGCAAAGTAGTTCCATCAAACACAAAACACACACATTTGAAAAACAGAATTGCAATACATAGTTATAAAACGCAATTACACAGTCCAATTGTCCTTAACTCTCTGTCCTTTATGATTGTTTTAAATTCTCCCAGAGTTACAAGATGTGTCAATTTGAGGTCCTTCTGCAAAATGTTCCATGTGGACGGGGCAGCAACTTTAAAAGCCTTTTTGCCCAATTTAGTTCTGACTCTTGGGACCTGCATCAGTATAACGTCCTGAGAGCGCAGGCCATAAGTGCTGAGGTTTCTACACATATATGAACACAAATATGAAGGCAGAAGTCCAAGAATACATCTATAGATAAAAATCAGCCAATGAAAGCGTCTACAAACAGACAAGGATGAACAATGTGCAGTGGCATATAATGAGCAGTGATGTACACGATAACTGCAGCCAGTAATAAAATGTAATGCACAATGGTATACAGCATCCAGTTTCAATAAAAACTGATGAGCATTCATAAAAAGCAAGTCTCCATAGTCCAACAAGGGCAGAAAGACTGTGGTGATCAGTTTTTTTCTAGCTTGCAACAAAAAACATGATTTATTTCTAAAAAAGAAACCCAGTTTCAATTTCAGTTTAAAAAAAGTTTATCAATATGCGATTTAAAAGAGAAGTTCTCATCAATTAAGATGCCCAAGTATTTATAAGATGTGACTGTTTCAATTTCTGCTCCATAAATGGTTGACAACTTACAGTAGGAAGGGGAAATGGAAGCTGCTTGCCATTTGAAAACAGCATAGTCTTTGATTTGTCTGCATTCAGCACCAACTTAAGCTGTTTCAAACAGAGCTGAACAGTGACAAAGGCCGACTGCAACAACTCGAGTGATTTTAAGGCTGAGGAAGCGAAACAGTAAATTACAGTGTCATCAGCATAAAAATGTGATGCAGCATCAGACAAATCATCGCAAAGATTATTTACATAAATTGTAAACAAAAAAAGGCCCCAGTATAGAGCCTTGAGGTACTCCCTTTTGCACGGGGAGGAAAGAAGAAAAAGACCCGGCAGCCTGAACACACTGCATTCTCTGATAAATAATTGGAGAACCAGTTAAAGGCCCGGTTAGATAACCCAATCTTGTGGAGTCTATCTACCAGGACAGCATGATCGACTGTATCAAATGCCTTTGACAAATCTATAAAAAGAGCTATGCAGTATTTTTAACCATCTAGTGCCTCTATAATGTCGTTTACCACTTTAACAGCAGCAGTTATTGTACTGTGCTATTTTCAAAAACCTGACTGGTTTTGTGAAAGGAGACAATGATCATTTAAAAAGTTTTTGAGTTGTTCACTGACCAGCTTTTCTAGAACTTTAGAAAGAACACATAATTTGAGATTGGCCTATAATTGTTAACCAAGGAGGGGTCACCACCTTTCAGCGGGGGAAAAACATAAGGTGACTTCCATATTTTCGGAATCCTATTTTGGAAAATAGTTAAATTAAAAATATGACATAGAGGCTCTGCTATAAAATCTGCAGTTGACCTCAAAAAGAAAGGCTCAAGATTGTCAGGTCCTGCAGGTTTTGATTGATACAATTGTTTTAGAGCCCTAATGTGGAGATATTAAAAAACAGTGATGTGCAGCACCAGTCAGAATAATTTCGACCTCTTAAAATGATGATAATCAAAACTAAGAAGTGAAACAAATTGGAAGTGTGCAGTGAAACGTGTTACATCAAAAATAGAGTGAAGCTGTAATCAATTTGCTTTGTGATTTTCCAAAAACACTACTGGAAAGCAATAGTTTTATCCCTGGAGAGAAAATATTTCATGCCTCATCTTTTCTTAAAAACAAACAAACACTCCCCCTCCAACTCCAATAGTTTAAGAATAGTGTGTCGTTTTCAAATTTCTGAAAGTTTTGGAATTTTAAAGAGTAACATTATGCTGATCTTATTAGGAATCATTTGTATTTGCGGACTTTAATTTGGTGTAATGTAAGTGGGATACCTACCTTCTGCGGCGAAGGTGGTGACTGACAGCAGGATGAGTCCCAGCAGACCTGCTGCTTTCATTTTGTCTCACCTAAAACCTTCCACTTTAAAAGCTACAAACTGAGAAGGCAGAACAAAGGCTCAGAAGAGAAGCACACACACGTCTGCTTCTTCACACCAGTGAACTCGAGTTGGAGCTGACTGGCCCACTTTGGGGTACAGATGATAGATTTTTTCCCCCTTTTGAAGCCATTGACCTCAGGGTTTGTGCTGTCCTGATTGGTCAGGCTGTGTTTGTCAGATAATCATTGAGCGGCGGTGTCTGCTTTCTGTTCTGAACTTTCCTGTGAGCGTTGATGCAGAGAATTTACTGACTGTTGTTGTGACACTTGTTTTGCAAATTTGACATCAAATTTTAGCAAGGTATTTCCAAATTTTTTGTTAATAGGACAAATATGAAAAAGAAAACCCTACAGGCATGACTAATAATGCTCCTGATTGTTCGTGTCCAATTTTGTTGAGCCGTGACGATGAGCCGGCATGAAAACGACCTGCTGCGAACTGGTTCCATCTAAATGGAAATCAGTCATTTTTAATATGAATATTATTTACACATGTGCATTTACTTGTGTGACACATCAAAAGTTTGCTGTGAAAAAATCTTTTTGAAATACAAATAACCAATAAATTCTAAATTAATTAAAATTTGAGACAATGTGCAAAGTTGCACTTTGGGTTGGTTTGTGTTGTACTATATATAGGATAGAGTCTTGTATAACAGAAGCTGACTGTAATCAGGACAGATCCCACCCCACTATTGATTTCTCTGCTGGGTAAACAACCATAACACAAACAGGCAGCATTCTGCACAGTCTGGCCTTGATGACCAAAGCCATGTGTTAAACTGAACAAATTATTTTGGATTTATAACAGACTGACAGAAGTTGAAATTTGGATTAGGCACCATGGAGAGATGACAACCACTAGGAGGAAAAGCTTCAGCCACTGCAAACAGTCCCTGTGCAGCTTTGAGGAGACTATAGTGACATCACATCAGTCAGCCATGTGACCTTTGACATCTGTTACACAATACAAGAGCTCCATGCTTTTCCACAAATGAAGTGTCTCATTCAGAAATTATTAAGCTGATGTGTAGATTTACAGAACACTCAACTTTTTTAATAATCAGTTGTAGAGATCACATACTTTAATCAGTTCCAGCTTCTTAAATTTGGGGATGTGCTGCTTTTATCCATTGTATATAATGTACATAAATATTTTAAGCTTACTGTGTTTGGAAAATCAGGTCTTTTTGGATTGGACCCTTTTTGGTCGTCCTCTGTCTGAACAAGATTTTGGATGACAACTGCTGATGGACTAGGACCTGACTTTGTTTTATTTTCTAGTCTTGTTTTGCATGCTTGAAAATTCTTTCTAGCACTCTTAATCTGATGTTCATTGTTGTTAGTATGAAGCAGTTGGTCGTTTCCCCTGAGGCTTTTTTTTCCCCCTCAAAACTCTCCAGAGGGAGTTTTTTTCTTACCACTGTTGCCTACGTGTTTGCTCAGGGGAGTTGGTAAGGCTAGACCCTTGTGAGGCACCTCGGGGTGACCTAGGTTGTGATTTGGCGCTATACAAATAAAATAAATCAAATTTGAAGGTATCAGATTTCATAAAAGTGATAGTCTTAGCTTATTAATTGGAAAAAGAAATCAGGTTCAATAATAAAAATAAATAAAATCAATAAATAAAGTGTCTACAGTTGCTTTGCACAAGTTCTAATTAAACTTTGAATTTAGGCTGAGAATTTTAGCAATGATTAAATTAAGATTCAAGTTAATAATGTTTTAAACATTTAAATCAAAATTCATCTGTGTTGCAAAAATAATCTAAAATACATCATGTATTTGTAATAATAGAAAATAAATAATTCATTTGTAAATGTTGAAAAATCCTACACAGGTTAATCTTTATGCATTTATTTATTGATAAATGATACATTTTTAGTTTGAGGCAGATTGCTTTCTATACTGTATATGTCCATAGCTGGATACACAATTTTACAAATACTACTAATTTCCCCTTGCTGTACATATTCCATTTTATTTAACAACAACAATTTATTTCAGTTTTGCCCTCAAATAGTGAATGTTTATAAGTACAATGACAAGAATATTTCATGAGGTGAAGGATGGCTGTTCCATTCAATGAGGCGAAGAATGAGCAGCTGCTGCCATGTTTGTTTTTAAGCTAACTGCTGTCACTGCTCGTGTAAGCGTGCAATAGCACGAATTGTATAGTACCAAAATTGCACAGTAAGTGGCAGTGGTGGGATAAAGTCAAAGTCAAGTTATTAATCTGCAAGTCCCAAGTCAAGTGTTGTGTGGGCCGCCAGAAGAGGAGGTACTGCTGGCCCACCACCAGAGGGCGCCCTGTCTGGAGTGCGGGCTCCAGGCACCAGAGGGCGCAGCCGCCTCACAGGAGCAGCCATGGTGACAGCTGTCACGCATTACCTGCAACAGCTGTTACCAATCATACGAAAGCAGGCTGACTGGGTGACTGTGAGGAGGAAGCGTAGCCCTAAACAGAAGCCCTGTGTACACCGCCAACCCGTTCACATCTCTAACATCTCTAACCGTTTTTCCCCACTCGACGATACACCCGCCGAGGATCAAACTCTGGTTATTGGCGACTCTGTTTTGAGAAATGTGAAGTTAGCGACACCAGCAACCATAGTCAATTGTCTTCCGGGGGCCAGAGCAGGCGACATTGAAGGAAATTTGAAACTGCTGGCTAAGGCTAAGCGTAAATTTGGTAAGATTGTAATTCACGTCGGCAGTAATGACACTCGGTTACGCCAATCGGAGGTCACTAAAATTAACATTAAATCGGTGTGTAACTTTGCAAAAACAATGTCGGACTCTGTAGTTTTCTCTGGGCTCCTCCCCAATCAGACCGGGAGTGACATGTTTAGCCGCATGTTCTCCTTGAATTGCTGGCTGTCTGAGTGGTGTCCAAAAAATGAGGTGGGCTTCATAGATAATTGGCAAATCTTCTGGGGAAAACCTGGTCTTGTTAGGAGAGACGGCATCCATCCCACTTTGGATGGAGCAGCTCTCATTTCTAGAAATCTGGCCAATTTTCTTAAATCCTCCAAACTGTGACTATCCAGGGTTGGGACCAGGAAGCAGAGTTGTAGTCTTACACACCTCTCTGCAGCTTCTCTCCCCCTGCCATCCCCTCATTACCCCATCCCCGTAGAGACGGTGCCTGCTCCCAGACCACCAATAACCAGCAAAAATCTATTTAAGCATAAAAATTCAAAAAGAAAAAATAATATAGCACCTTCAACTGCACCACAGACTAAAACAGTTAAATGTGGTCTATTAAACATTAGGTCTCTCTCTTCTAAGTCCCTGTTGGTAAATGATATAATAATTGATCAACATATTGATTTATTCTGCCTTACAGAAACCTGGTTACAGCAGGATGAATATGTTAGTTTAAATGAGTCAACACCCCCGAGTCACACTAACTGTCAGAATGCTCGTAGCACGGGCCGAGGCGGAGGATTAGCAGCAATCTTCCATTCCAGCTTATTAATTAATCAAAAACCCAGACAGAGCTTTAATTCATTTGAAAGCTTGTCTCTTAGTCTTGTCCATCCAAATTGGAAGTCCCAAAAACCAGTTTTATTTGTTATTATCTATCGTCCACCTGGTCGTTACTGTGAGTTTCTCTGTGAATTTTCAGACCTTTTGTCTGACTTAGTGCTTAGCTCAGATAAGATAATTATAGTGGGCGATTTTAACATCCACACAGATGCTGAGAATGACAGCCTCAACACTGCATTTAATCTATTATTAGACTCTATTGGCTTTGCTCAAAAAGTAAATGAGTCCACCCACCACTTTAATCATATCTTAGATCTTGTTCTGACTTATGGTATGGAAATAGAAGACTTAACAGTATTCCCTGAAAACTCCCTTCTGTCTGATCATTTCTTAATAACATTTACATTTACTCTGATGGACTACCCAGCAGTGGGGAATAAGTTTCATTACATTAGAAGTCTTTCAGAAAGCGCTGTAACTAGGTTTAAGGATATGATTCCTTCTTTATGTTCTCTAATGCCATATACCAACACAGTGCAGAGTAGCTACCTAAACTCTGTAAGGGAGATAGAGTATCTCGTCAATAGTTTTACATCCTCATTGAAGACAACTTTGGATGCTGTAGCTCCTCTGAAAAAGAGAGCTTTAAATCAGAAGTGTCTGACTCCGTGGTATAACTCACAAACTCGTAGCTTAAAGCAGATAACCCGTAAGTTGGAGAGGAAATGGCGTCTCACTAATTTAGAAGATCTTCACTTAGCCTGGAAAAAGAGTCTGTTGCTCTAAAAAAAGCCCACCGTAAAGCTAGGACATCTTTCTACTCATCACTAATTGAAGTAAATAAGAACAACCCCAGGTTTCTTTTCAGCACTGTAGCCAGGCTGACAAAGAGTCAGAGCTCTATTGAGCTGAATATTCCATTAACTTTAACTAGTAATGACTTCATGACTTTCTTTGCTAACAAAATTTTAACTATTAGAGAAAAAATTACTCATAACATCCCAAAGACGTATCGTTATCTTTGGCTGCTTTCAGTGATGCCGGTATTTGGTTAGACTCTTTCTCTCCGATTGTTCTGTCTGAGTTATTTTCATTAGTTACTTCATCCAAACCATCAACATGTTTATTAGACCCCATTCCTACCAGGCTGCTCAAGGAAGCCCTACCATTATTTAATGCTTCGATCTTAAATATGATCAATCTATCTTTGTTAGTTGGCTATGTACCACAGGCTTTTAAGGTGGCAGTAATTAAACCATTACTTAAAAAGCCATCACTTGACCCAGCTATCTTAGCTAATTATAGGCCAATCTCCAACCTTCCTTTTCTCTCAAAAATTCTTGAAAGGGTAGTTGTAAAACAGCTAACTGATCATCTGCAGAGGAATGGTCTATTTGAAGAGTTTCAGTCAGGTTTTAGAATTCATCATAGTACAGAAACAGCATTAGTGAAGGTTACAAATGATCTTCTTATGGCCTCGGACAGTGGACTCATCTCTGTGCTTGTTCTGTTAGACCTCAGTGCTGCTTTTGATACTGTTGACCATAAAATTCCTTACTCTGGATGGCATTACCCTGACCTCTAGTAATACTGTGAGAAATCTTGGAGTCATTTTTGATCAGGATATGTCATTCAAAGCGCATATTAAACAAATATGTAGGACTGCTTTTTTGCATTTACGCAATATCTCTAAAATCAGAAAGGTCTTGTCTCAGAGTGATGCTGAAAAACTAATTCATGCATTTATTTCCTCTAGGCTGGACTATTGTAATTCATTATTATCAGGTTGTCCTAAAAGTTCCCTAAAAAGCCTTCAGTTAATTCAAAATGCTGCAGCTAGAGTACTGACGGGGACTAGAAGGAGAGAGCATATCTCACCCATATTGGCCTCTCTTCATTGGCTTCCTGTTAATTCTAGAATAGAATTAAAATTCTTCTTCTTACTTATAAGGTTTTGAATAATCAGGTCCCATCTTATCTTAGGGACCTCGTAGTACCATATCACCCCAATAGAGCGCTTCGCTCTCAGACTGCAGGCTTACTTGTAGTTCCTAGGGTTTGTAAGAGTAGAATGGGAGGCAGAGCCTTCAGCTTTCAGGCTCCTCTCCTGTGGAACCAGCTCCCAATTCAGATCAGGGAGACAGACACCCTCTCTACTTTTAAGATTAGGCTTAAAACTTTCCTTTTTGCTAAAGCTTATAGTTAGGGCTGGATCAGGTGACCCTAAACCATCCCTTAGTTATGCTGCTATAGACGTAGACTGCTGGGGGGTTCCCATGATGCACTGTTTCTTTCTCTTTTTGCTCTGTATGCACCACTCTGCATTTAATCATTAGTGATCGATCTCTGCTTCCCTCCACAGCATGTCTTTTTCCTGGTTCTCTCCCTCAGCCCCAACCAGTCCCAGCAGAAGACTGCCCCTCCCTGAGCCTGGTTCTGCTGGAGGTTTCTTCCTGTTAAAAGGGAGTTTTTCCTTCACACTGTAGCCAAGTGCTTGCTCACAGGGGGTCGTTTTGACCGTTGGGGTTTTACATAATTATTGTATGGCCTTGCCTTACAATATAAAGCGCCTTGGGGCAACTGTTTGTTGTGATTTGGCGCTATATAAAAAAATTGATTGATTGATTGATTGATCTGATCGGCAGGAGTATATCAGCAGGTCTCCACCTCTTTGCCGAGATATCGTTTCTACCGAGAAGGTAACGTGCTCAGCTGACTGTTTAACAGTGATCTTTGTGACTTTTGTGCATTGCTCTGAGAGTATTTTCCAACGAGAGGTGGAGGTAACTTACCTGCCGTTCGGATTCCTGGGTGCGAACGCGCCCTCCTTTAATTGTCCTTTGTTCCTCGCCAGCAGTACCAGGTCCGACACGCGGAGGCAGTGGCCACCTGGGAGTTCGGGACTTGGCGGCTCCAGTATTCCCGGGGTCTGGTGGCGGAGGAAACCGTGTGGTTCCGGTTCTACTTTGGAGAGGCGTCTCCTATCTTCGAGCCTGCCCACACGACACCTGTGTGAATTTGACTTTGTCCATTATTGTAATCTGTTGTTCTTGTTGTGCATTTTCACAACAGTAAAGTGTTATTTGACCTATTCCATTGTCCCTTCATTTGCGCCCCCTGTTGTGGGTCCGTGTACTTACACTTTCCCAACAGGATATCTCGACCAACGTCATGGATCCCGAGGGGCGTCAACCGGCTGTTGAACGGCCAATGGAAGAACAGGGCGCACAGGCGTCCGCAGGAGGAATGGTCGGTGAGTTGCAGCGGATCCTCACCGCTTTCACGGCTCGGTTGGATTTAATGACCGAGCAGAACGTCCTCCTTAACCGCAGGGTGGAGGCTCTCGCCGCACAGGTGGAAGCACGCCCTCAGGGCGCTGCTGCGGCTCTCCCTCCTGTCGACCCTGTGCGTAACAGTGACGTTCCATAGGTCGTTCAACGCCCCCTCCCACCTTCCCCGGAAGCATACATAAGCCCTCCAGAGCCGTACGGAGGTTGTGTGGAGACGTGCGCGGACTTCCTTATGCAGTGTTCGCTCGTCTTCGCACAACGTCCTGTCATGTACGCGACTGATGCTAGCAAGATAGCTTATGTAATAAACCTGCTTCGCGGTGAGGCACGCGCTTGGGCTACAGCGCTCTGGGAGCAGAATTCACGGCTCCTTCTGACATATGATGGGTTTGTGAGGGAGTTCAGAACAGTGTTCGATCACCCAAATAGAGGAGAGACTGCTTCAGCCATGCTGCTGTCAATGAGACAGGGGCGCCGGAGCGCAGCTGCCTATGCAGTCGACTTCCGCATCGCGGCTGCGAGGTCCGGCTGGAATAGCACTGCCCTCCGCGCTGCCTTTGTAAACGGACTGTCGTTGGTCCTAAAGGAGCACCTGGTGGCTAAGGACGAACCGCGAGATTTAGATGGGCTTATTGATCTAGTTATACGATTAGACAATCGGTTAGAAGAACGCCGTCGGGAACGAGACGAAGGGCGTGGCCGGGCACGCGCCGTCCCTCTCCCTTCCGGTTCCGACCGCGTCCAGCCCTCCCCACGCTCCACGGCCCCTACGCTCCGTGTGGTTACAGCTCCCCCTGCTGACGAAGCTATGGACACGAGCAGGGCCACATTTAGGGCGCCAGATAGACAGAGGAGGCTGGCCCGCGGAGCGTGTTTTGTTTGTGGCTCGATAGAGCACCAGGTAAGAGACTGCCCCGAGCGGTTAAACACCAACGCCCGCCCCTAGAGACTGGGCTAGGGGTGGGCCGAGACATTCACGTGGGACACACCCACATTGCCACACGACTCCCAGTTACAATCCTTTATGAGGATTTAACCCTGAAGGCCCCAGCACTGGTGGACACAGGCTCTGAAGGGAATCTGTTGGACAGCAGATGGGCCCGGGAGATAGGGCTCCCTCTGGTGGCGCTTACCTCTCCTGTGCAGGTGCGGGCACTAGATGGCTCCCTACTCCCTATAATCACACATAAGACACCACCTGTAACTCTGGTGGTGTCAGGAAATCACCGGGAGGAGATCGAGTTTTTTGTGACTCCTACTACCTCCCGTGTGATTTTAGGGTTCCCCTGGATGTTAAAACACAATCCCCGGATCGATTGGCCGTCCGGGGTAGTGGTTCAGTGGAGCGAGACCTGCCATCGGGTATGTTTAGGTTCCTCGGTTCCTCCCGGTTCCCAGGCTAAGGAGGAGGTCAGAGTCCCGCCCAATCTAGGGACGGTGCCGGTGGAGTACCATGACCTTGTGGATGTGTTCAGTAAGGATCTGGCGCTCACCCTTCCCCCCCACCGTCTGTATGATTGTGCCATTGATTTGGTTCCAGGCGTTGAGTTCCCGTCCAGCAGGCTGTACAACCTCTCACGACCTGAGTGCGAATCAATGGAGACCTACATCCGGGACTCTTTAGCTGCCGGGTTGATCCGGAATTCCACTTCCCCGATGGGTACAGGTTTCTTTTTTGTGGGAAAAAAGGATGGCGGACTACGTCCATGCATTGATTACCGGGGGCTGAACGAAATCACGGTTCGTAACCGATACCCATTGCCCTTGTTGGATTCAGTGTTCACGCCCCTGCATGGAGCCCAAATATTAACGAAGCTAGACCTTAGAAATGCGTACCACCTGGTTTGGATCCAGAAGGGAGACGAGTGGAAGACGGCATTTAACACCCCGTTAGGTCACTTTGAGTACCTGGTCATGCCGTTCGGCCTCACAAACGCCCCCGCGACGTTCCAAGCATTGGTTAATGATGTCTTGCGGGATTTCCTGCACCGATTCGTCTTCGTATATCTAGACGATATACTCATCTTTTCTCCGGATCCTGAGACTCATGTCCGGCATGTACGTCAGGTCCTGCAGCGGTTGTTGGAGAACCGGCTGTTTGTGAAGGGCGAGAAGTGTGAGTTCCACCGCACATCTTTGTCCTTCCTGGGGTTTATCATCTCCCCCAACTCCGTCGCTCCTGATCCGGCCAAGGTTGCGGCGGTGAGAGACTGGCCCCAACCCACTAGCCGTAGGAAGCTGCAACAGTTCCTCGGCTTTGCAAATTTCTACAGGAGGTTCATTAAGGGCTACAGTCAGGTAGTTAGCCCTCTGACAGCCCTGACCTCACCAAAAGTCCCCTTCACCTGGTCGGATCGTTGCGATGCCGCGTTCAAGGAGTTGAAACGGCGCTTCTCGTCTGCACCCGTTCTGGTGCAGCCCGATCCTAGTCGCCAGTTAGTGGTTGAAGTGGACGCCTCGGACTCAGGGATAGGAGCTGTGCTTTCCCAGAGCGGGAAGACCGATAAGGTCCTTCACCCGTGTGCCTATTTTTCCCGCAGGTTGACCCCGGCCGAACGGAACTATGACGTCGGCAATCGAGAACTCCTTGCAGTGAAAGAGGCCCTTGAAGAGTGGAGACACCTGTTGGAGGGAACGTCCGTGCCATTCACGGTTTTCACTGACCACCGGAACCTGGAGTATATCAGGACCGCCAAGCAGCTGAACCCCAGGCAAGCCCGCTGGTCACTGTTCTTCGGCCGTTTTGACTTCCGGATCACCTACCGTCCCGGGACCAAGAACCAGAAATCGGATGCCTTGTCCCGGGTACATGAAGATGAAGTCAAAACGGAGTTGTCGGATCCACCGGAACCCATCATCCCGGAGTCCACTATCGTGGCCACCCTCACCTGGGACGTAGAGAGAACCGTCCGGGAGGCCCTGGCATGAAGCCCGGACCCCGGAACTGGGCCGAAGAACAGACTCTACGTCCCACCAGAAGCTAGGGCTGCAGTCTTGGACTTCTGTCACGGCTCTATGCTCTCCTGTCATCCAGGGGTGCGAAGAACCATGGCAGTTGTCCAGCAGCGCTTCTGGTGGGTGTCCCTAGAGGCCGACGTCCGGGACTATATCCAGGCCTGCACCACCTGCGCCAGGGGCAAGGCTGACCATCGCAGGGCTTCGGGACTGCTCCAGCCGCTGCCCGTGCCCCATCGCCCCTGGTCCCACATCGGCCTGGATTTTGTCACGGGCCTCCCGCCGTCCCAGGGCAACACCACCATCCTCACGATAGTGGACCGATTCTCCAAGGCGGCCCACTTCGTGGCCCTCCCGAAGCTCCCGACGGCCCAGGAGACAGCGGACCTCCTGGTTCACCACGTCGTCCGGCTGCATGGGATCCCAACAGACATCGTCTCCGATCGTGGCCCCCAGTTCTCCTCGCACGTCTGGAGGAGCTTCTGCCGGGAACTGGGGGCCACGGTGAGTCTCTCATCCGGGTATCATCCCCAGACCAACGGGCAAGCAGAACGGGCCAATCAGGAGATGGAGCAGGCCCTGCATTGCATGACAGCCGTGCACCTGGCGGCCTGGAGTACCCATCTGGCCTGGATCGAGTATGCCCATAACAGCCAGGTGTCTTCAGCCACCGGCCTCTCCCCTTTCGAGGTATGTCTGGGGTACCAACCTCCTTTGTTTCCGGTGGTTGAGGGAGAGGTCGGTGTGCCCTCGGTCCAGGCCCACCTACGGAAGTGCCGTCGGGTGTGGCGTGCCGCCCGTTCTGCCTTGCTGAGGGCCCGGATGAGGACAAAGGCCCATGCAGACCGTCGGCGGACCCCGGCCCCTACGTACCGGCCAGGGCAGGCAGTGTGGTTGTCTACCAAGGACATACCTCTTCAAGTGGACTCCCCTAAGCTGCAGGACCGGTATATCGGTCCGTTCAAAATCATCAAGGTCATCAGTCCAGCCGCAGTGAGGCTTCAGCTTCCGGCCTCACTGCGGATCCATCCCGTTTTCCACGTGTCCCGGATCAAGCCCCATCACACCTCACCCCTCTGTACTCCCGGTCCGGCACCACCTCCTGCCCGGATCATCGATGGCGAGCCGGCTTGGGCTGTGCGCCGGCTCTTAGATGTCCATAGGATGGGCCGGGGCTTCCAGTATTTGGTGGACTGGGAGGGGTACGGACCTGAAGAACGCTCCTGGGTGAAGAGGAGCTTCATCCTGGACCCGGCCCTCCTGGCCGATTTCTACCGCCGCGACCCGGACAGGAGGCGCCCGTTGAGGGGGGGGTCCTGTTGTGTGGGCCGCCAGAAGAGGAGGTACTGCTGGCCCACCACCAGAGGGCGCCCTGTCTGGAGTGCGGGCTCCAGGCACCAGAGGGCGCAGCCGCCTCACAGGAGCAGCCAGGGTGACAGCTGTCACGCATTACCTGCAACAGCTGTTACCAATCATCTGATCGGCAGGAGTATATCAGCAGGACGACGTCTCCACCTCTTTGCCGAGATATCGTTTCTACCGAGAAGGTAACGTGCTCAGCTGACTGTTTAACAGTGATCTTTGTGACTTTTGTGCATTGCTCTGAGAGTATTTTCCAACGAGAGGTGGAGGTAACTTACCTGCCGTTCGGATTCCTGGGTGCGAACGCGCCCTCCTTTAATTGTCCTTTGTTCCTCGCCAGCAGTACGAGGTCCGACACGCGGAGGCAGTGGCCACCTGGGAGTTCGGGACTTGGCGGCTCCAGTATTCCCGGGGTCTGGTGGCGGAGGAAACCGTGTGGTTCCGGTTCTACTTTGGAGAGGCGTCTCCTATCTTCGAGCCTGCCCACACGACACCTGTGTGAATTTGACTTTGTCCATTATTGTAATCTGTTGTTCTTGTTGTGCATTTTCACAACAGTAAAGTGTGTTATTTGACCTATTCCATTGTCCGTTCATTTGCGCCCCCTGTTATGGGTCCGTGTACTTACACTTTCCCAACATCAAGTCTCAAGTCAGCTTGCAAACAATTGGTGGTGATTATGACTTGAGACTTGCTGATTCATCACTTGAGAGTGACTTGATGGTGACTTTGTCCCACCTCTGGTAAGTGGTATACAAATAAGGAATGTTTAAGTTCATTGGTACAAATATTTCATGGAGGTGAAAGATTCCAGGATTCCAGCGTTCACTGAATTAAATATTCGTTCCATTGAAAGAATGTAAAAGCATTCATTATTTGTTTTATATAAACTGCTAAATAGATCCTTGTCGTGTGATATTATATTAATTTATAAACAGAAAAGGGACGTATATTTTGGTGTTAGTCACTGGTGCTTTGACATCAACAGTCCAACACGAACTTGAAAAAAATACTCCAAAATTGTTCTCAGTCAAACAGTTGGGTAGTTCAAAAATAATTCTGACGATGTAGTCTATGAAACTTCCAAAGACAGTGTACTTCCTCAGTGCAGCGAAAAAAATCACATCAGAAATTTGCCCAGGTTTTCATCCTAACAGCTCTTTGTGCCTCCAGACAGCTTATGGCGTAGTGGACTTGGTTTTTGTGTGTGTGTGTTAGAAAAATTAGCACCATCAATTAATTTATTCAAATCGTCGTCCATCAGCTAAACAAACGCCGCCATGTTTAGCTAAACACCATCCCCACTAGTGTGTGTGTGGGCAAGGTTCACAGTGTGCAATGGGACAAAATGTATGGAACCAAATTTGAACTGTAAATCGAACGAATAACCCATGTCATGTGACATACAAAGCACCAATCAAATGACAAGGATCAACTCAGCTGTATATATATATATATATATATATATATATATATATATATATATATATATATATATATATATATACAGTGTATATGAACAGTGTGTCACACCCCCCCAAAAAAAGAAAGAAAAAGGGTGAGATGATCTAATGTGAACATTGTCACAGTGCAAATACGAGGTCTGTGAGAAAAGTAACGTACCTTTTTATTTTTTTCAAAAACTATATGGATTTGAATCACGTGCGATTACATCAGCCAACCTTGAACCCTCGTGCGCATACGTGAGTTTTTTCACGCCTGTCACCTCCGTGTTGATAACCATTTGTAAAAACCAGGCGGCTTTTGATGGCTTTCAGTAGAGTGAGTATCTGAGAAATTGTTTAACAGCTGGACATGTTCCAACTTGTCCTTAAGTCTTCCAACGGAGGTGTTTATCCTGTGGCGGCGCACCGCGCCAGCTGCCTGCCGACGCGCCAATCCGTCCGGA
Organism: Thalassophryne amazonica; assembly: GCF_902500255.1. NCBI lineage: Eukaryota > Metazoa > Chordata > Actinopteri > Batrachoidiformes > Batrachoididae > Thalassophryne > Thalassophryne amazonica. The sequence goes on from NC_047111.1 coordinate 59,505,752, forward strand.
TAAACTGCTGATCCCGACCTCTTCTGAAAGTTCTCTGTTCTCTCACGACGTCCTGGGTCAACAGAGGCTTAAATTTGGAAGTTTTCAGCTCGAAACAGGCTGACGACGGCGCCTCGGAGCGCGGCGCGACGTCCCGCTCCGTGGGAAGTCCTTAAAGCGACAGTAACACTCCATAATCTCTCATCAGCCGTTAAAATTTTCACCGAAAACCAGCTGAATTTCTCAAATGGTGTCCACTTCGATCTGCCTCACAGGTTCTGAAAAAATTTTGATAAAGCAAAGCGCCAGTCTCTCAGCAAGTTGTTAGACAAAGGAATTCCGACGGGAGGGGTGGACCACTCCTCACTCAAAGCCTGCCCACAGGTGAATGACGTAACCGACAGGCGTGAAAAAACTCTAGCATGCCCACGAGGGTTCAAGCTTGTCTGATGTAATTGCACGTGATTCAAATCCATATAGTTTTTGAAAAAAATAAAAAGGTCCAATACTTTTCTCACAGGCCTCGTATAAAACTTCGATTATTCGTAATTTCTATACATGGAATATTCTCCTGGTTAAGCAGCTTCACAAAAGGTTATTGACAACAAAGTTAATTTTGGAAAATTTAACACAACTGAAACAGATTAAACCTTCAATAAAGACTTTCATAAAAGCCAAAACATTTCTGCTAATATATTAGTAACACAGAACATTGTCTATCCTCAAGTTCTGTAAATAGTACACCAAATAATTCTCAGCAATAATAGCTGTTATCATCAAGTACTGTGAATAATATACCAAATAAAAAAAATCTCAGTAGTTGTAGTTGTCAGCCATAACAACAGACAATTTGCAAAATAATCAATATCATTATTCACAAAACAATTTTTCTATGTCAATACTTAAAAAATGTAGCATAACTAAATAGATTTTCCCCCAAAGTCAGCTGTTGTCCGGGTATACTACAAAGGACCACATCTAGATCCCGTGGTTCCCCAGAGGTCAACGTCCTAGTACATTTTATTTGATTATGAATAGAATTATTTAATTACGTCTGCCAAGGACGTAATAAAAATCATTCGCGTCTATATGTATTTATTCATCTGTCTTTTAGCAGAATTTCGTCAAAACTACTGTACGGATTTTGATGAAATTTGCACCACAGATAGATATTAGGGCATGGAAGATTCCACTCAATTTTGGAGGTGAGCCGGGTCCGTTTTGGTGGATGTCAGAAATCTAATACTGCTCTTGTTAACATATGTTTCTCCTACAGACCTCAGATCCTGAGACTTACTACTTACAATAACAACTCATCAGAACCACTGAGAACCCACCTTCATTATTTTTGGACTCAGACTTTGTAATATAATCCCGACAGATCTGTTGAATGAAATATCAGTAAATAGTCGGTAATTGATGGGTTAAACTCTATATTCAAAATTATCATTTTTTTGTTTTACCTTATACACATTATAGCAACACTGTACCACTGTAATAAGATAACTTCAAAAAGCACAATGTTTTCAAATGTGATCTTGTTTTAATGTTATTCATTCTAAACCTTCATTATGAATTTTTGTTGTTGTTTAAACAAGCTCATGTATGCCATTCAGCCTTTCACATAAAATATGCAATCTTGCTTTATCATGAGGAAATATTGCATCATGTGAACAATGGTAGTTTACTTGAAGAAGACTTGATAAAGCTGTGGTTTGTTTCAAGCATTAATTTTCATTTACTATTTAAGTAAAATGGGTTATATACTGTCATCTATTTTGAAAGGCTTTCACAATCCCACTATCTGTAATTATAAATTTCTCTTTAAAGTGTTGAATAGTACATATGATAAAGATCCTCTTAGTTATGTCATCAATTTGTTAATGATCTATTAACGATTCAAGTTTTCAATCACTTCAATCTCCCTGAGGGAGACTTCCCAAGTGATTATGAATGTTCTATCTAATCAGATCAATCACCAATGTACAACACAACACTTTGTTCTTCTTGTGTTGTTTACTGCAGGGCAACATTATTTTGAGAGACAGCATGGCTGCTGCTGACTGGTGTCGCAAGACAAAATTTGAAAGTGAAGTGAAAATGCCTGCTGTCCTTACCGTGGCCAAAGAGGACCAAACAAATATGCTGGAGGACCTTCACAACTGGGAGGGTGATTTTGAAGATGGTTCTCCAGCTGACATGTTCACGTTCACAAAAAGACAGGACTATGAATACTTTTGCACACAAATGATGAACAGGAATTATAAAGTTTATGCCAGATTTGAAGGCTGACTTTTAACGTTAAATGTTTTGTATTTTTATTTATATTTTTTGTAATATTTTTTAATTTATATTTTATTTACATATTTATTTTTTCATATGTGAATCACACAATTATATATATAAAAAACACCAGCATGTGCTCCGGCACATAAAGATACCACCAGAAATGCTGTGAGAAATACAAAAACAGCAGCAGCTGCCACCATAGTATACAGATGCCAGCATTTTTTAAATACTTGTATTTTTATTTTTCATCTCTGGTCTGCTTATGCTTTTACATGTACATGTCTAAAATAAATAAATCAACTGAAAACACCATCATCTGCTCATCATTCACTTGTTTTGATGTACGATTTTGAAAGCATTATGTATTTTTATTTTTTCCATCTGTGGTACACGTCTGAAATAAATAAAATCAATGCATTATGTATTTTTATTTTTTCATCTCTGGTCTGCTTATGCTTTTACATGTACACGTCTGAAATAAATAAATTAACTGAAAACACCATCATGTGCCTCAGCAGGTAAATAAAAAACTAGTATGTGCTTCCACAGGAAGTGCTACGAGAAATACAAAAAACAGAAGCAGCTGTGCCCTTGCTGGAGCGATTTGGTACATCACATTCAGGGATTTGTGTGAAACTTATCACCACATTACAGTGCAGGCAACAAGTAGCATTTTGTTAATCACCGGCCTTGAATTACTCTCTGCCTCGTTTAAGTACTGTGTCTGAGTACGGTTTGAAAAAAAAAAAAATGGCCGGGCTTTTAATCACAGAAATGTGGTACCCACTTTCCTCAAAATCGGTGACTGCTGAACTTCATTTTGTACCTCTGTTACTGGGCACGTCCAGACTGCTCTTGTTGTGTGTTGGGGGGGGTGTGGCTGGACATTTTGGTGTTCTTTTCTTTTCTTTGCTCTCCAGGTGGTATGAGAACTGATTTGTCTGTGGAGAAGGTGCTGGCAGAAGAGTCCTTCACCCTCATCAACATTATGTGCAGCACCTGTGAATGGTGCTCACATGCAACCTTAAAGACTTTCAGCTGAAGCAGATAATTGGATGGCGTTCTGCATTTAAGCCATGTGTGATTCAAGCAGAATTGCCGGGAACTCGACCTTGTGATGTTCGTTTGTGAGACGCTGAGGACCGCGCCTGGGTTTGACACATCGTGCCTGTGAAGCAGGAAGGGTGAGGGACACATGCTGTCAGCACACATCAGAGGTGATTAATTGTTTGACTACTTGTTGATAGTAACTTGGTATTTTGTTACGCAGTAGATTTGAATTGTGATGAGAATTGTGCAGCTCGCTTCTCACTGCTGTGGCGTGCGGACAAGTGATCCTCCACCTGTTGTGAGAAGCTGCTCATTTGCATAAAGCTTAAAATACAGACCTGAATGTGTTGCTTTTGAAGGATATTGGTTGTAACTGCTGACTTACCTCACCTCTTCTATCCTTCGCAGAGAGTCGGTTTGTCGTGTCCACCTGGGGGGTGTTTGGCGGTAAAAGTGAGTCCAGAAGCGCCGGGCTTCGATCCTTTTGGGTGCTGGAGAGCGTACCAGCCTTCACTCCACCAGAATGACGCTGTTTTAGTTTCTACACTTTGTTTAGCACCAGAGCGTGACTCAATAAATTGTTTCTGTTATTGGAACCGCTTTCTGGTTATTTAGCGCTGGGTTCCGTCAGACGCAGGTCCGCTCCTCAACCCGCGTCGACACATAACAGTAGTTCCCGGCCATTCCATAATGGACCCAGCGGCAGAGGCGGTTCCTTTCGCCGAAAAAGTTCAAGAACACTTGGAGAAAATATGGGAGCAATTACAGCATCTCGCAAACCAAATTAAACAAACAGACGCCCGTGTTACGGAGCTTGCAGCGCAAGCCGTTCCGCTTCCTGCTGCTCCAGCTGTGGCACCATCGATACCGGTGCAGATAACTCCGTCACCCAGAGATTCGGCGTCCGAACCGATTATTTGTCATCCGGAGCCTTATGCGGGAGACGTTGAAGCCTGTGCTTCGTTTTTGATGCAATGTTCTCTGGGTTTTGCTCAGCGACCGGCTTCCTTCTCTTCTGATGGGAGCCGTGTTTCATATGTGACAAATTTGCTCCGAGGTGACGCCTTGGCTTGGGTCACAGCGTTGTGGAGTAACAACTCGCCATTGTTAGGATCCTTTAAGGATTTCTCCCGGGAGTTCCGACTGGTTTTTGACCATCCGGTGAAAACGAATACCATTGCCCAACGGTTGCTGAATCTCAGGCAGGGGAGGCGGAGTGCGGCGGAGTATTCCGTGGACTTCCGGATTTTTTCTGCTCAGTCAGGTTGGACTGCCGCAGCTTTATGAGGAGTGTTTGTAGATGGGTTAAATGAGTCATTAAAAGACGAGCTGGCAGTCTGTGACGAGCCAAACGATTTAGATGAGCTAATATCGTTGGTGATTCGTCTAGATGATCGGATGAAGGAGCGTGGACGCGAGAGAGGGCGGCCATCAGAGCGGGTTTTTTCGTCTCGGGGCTTTCCCCGACACAGATCTGGGCCGCCTCTTCTTCGCCCCACTGAGGCTCCTCCAACGGGACCTCTGGCTCCTCTTGCTGACGAGCCCATGCAGCTCGGACGAGCAGAGACCACTGTATTGCCCCGACATATAAGCGTCAAGAAAAATAATGGTGACGTATCTCCAGGTGTTCTGAGACAGGCAAAATAACACACACACACACACACACACAAAAAAACTTGTATGGGTTAATGTTTTGGTTTTTTTTTTTGAATAGGGGTTATTATTTGTTTGGGGAGTCAGAGGCGTGTCTGGTGGAGTGAACGTTAGGCGGTTAGAAGCCCGTCTGGGCTCACTTGATCGTTATTTTTTATGTGTTTTTAGATATTTTCTGTTTGGGTTTTTGGGTCGTTTTATTTTGTTGTTTTTTTATCTCCCTACATCCCTAACCCCAACCTCACTTGCCCCAAGACCGTTTGTAAGTAGTACATACAAGTATGTTTCAAGTATACTTCCAATTTACTTTTTATATACTTATCAGTACTATTTTTTGGTAAGGGATGACAGGCGGGTTTTACTGTAATTGAAACACACTCTTCAGTCCTCTTCTATAAAGATGGAGAACGCCACCCCAGAGGTACTATCCCAACTTCCATGCAACATTGTATAAGCACATCAACTGTGACAGCCCAACAGCATCCAGAGATCTCAGCATCTCAGAGCGAATCTCATCCTGAGATTAACTCCTCTTAGGCCTCAGAGGAGTGTGTCCTCAGTTTGGTTTAGCAGTTCTCCTCCCTTGCTGAACACAGCCTGGACTTAGAACTGCCTCCCTTTCCTGAGTCACCTGACAGTTTGCCAGGAACGGCTTTGAGGCTCACCAAAAGTCATTCTCCATGACCTCTCCAAAGTCCTCTCAAACCAGAGTTTCTGCCTCAGCCACCACTGAGGCTACGGTCCATCTGACCTGCTGGCACCTGTCCGCTAATTCCAGGAGACCTCTGTACCAACCAGACATGAAGGGCCTCCTTCCACCTGATGACTTCCCTTATCGCAGGTGTCCACCAGCTGGTTCTTGGATTGGCGCAATGACAAGTGCCGACAACCATGTGGTCACAGCTCAAAGCAGCCTGGAGGCCTTGAACATGGACCACTTCGCTTCCATGTCCCCGGCCTCAGGATGTGGCGTGAGCCTGGACAGGCTCTTGCATCAAACATTTCCAGAAAACCCTCACCACATGTCTAGGCCTTCCACGTAGGTTTGGTGGCTCACCCCGCACTCTGATCCTACTCATCATCACCAGGTGGTGATCAGCTGGTTCCACAAGATGACCAAACATATATACATCTTCATGAAGGTCTGAACCATTTCTCCTTACCGAGTGCAAAGATGGAGTGATGGTAAGGCATTTGACTGACGTATGATGGGTCCTTGGGTGAGGGCATGGAAGGTTACCCATACCTTTAATGCACTAATACAGCTTTCAACATTTGAGGTATTACTGAGTTTAACCCCAGTTATAAAGGTTTTCCAGTCAAATCCCAGCAGGCAAATTCCTTATACTATATTCCTTATATAAAAGGTTGGAGTACATGAATATCTTTGACATTGCAAAGCACAGAGATGAGGTTTGCAGCTCTCTTTAGATGCCTGAGGAATAACGAGAAGTTAAATATATAAAAAACAAAATATGATTAAAGAACAGTGAAACAAATAATCAAGACCAGCAGAGTATCAGTGGGCATCAACAAATAGCAACATTGCATAAAATGTTAGAGGTACGTTTTATTACAATGTTTCTGCACAACATATGCGCATATGTGTTATGTGCCGACGCGGGTTGAGGAGCGGACCTGCGTCTGACTGAACCCAGCGCTAAATAACCAGAAAGCGGTTCCAAAAACAAAACAATTTTATTTTCCCCTCTTGTGCAATACTCGGTGTACAACATAAAAGTGCGTTTGTCTGGCGGAGTGAAGGACGGCACGCTCTCCAGCGCCCAAAGGGATCGAAGCCCGGCGCTTCTGGACTCACATTCACCGCCAAACACCCCCCAGGTGGACACGACAAACTGACTCTGTGAAGGATAGAAGAGGTGAGGTAAGTCAACAGCTACAACTAATATCCTTCAAAGGCACACACTATCAGCAACACATTCAGGTCTGAATTTAAGCTTTATGTAATGAGCAGCTTCTCACAACAGGTGGAGGATCATCAGTTCGCACGCCACGGCCGTGAGAAGCGAGCTGCACAATTCTCATCAATGTTCAAATATACTGCGTAACAAAATACCAAATTACTATTAACACTATATTCAGACAATCAATCACCTCTGATGTGTGCTGACAGCATGTGTCCCTCACCCGTCCTCCTTCACAGGCACGATGTGTCAAACCCAGGCGCGGTCCTCAGCGTCTCACAAACGAACATCACAAGGTTGAGTTCCCGGCAATTCTGCTTGAATCACTCATGGCTTAAATGCAGAACGCCATCTCATTATCTGCTTCAGCTGAAAGTCTTTAAGTCTGCACGTGAGCATCATCCACAGGTGCTGCGAGTCATTAGGCCTGCACATGAACATCCTCCACAGGTGCAGCCAATAATGTTGATGAGGGTGAAGGATTCTTCTTCCAGCACCTTCTCCACAGACAAAAACCAGTTTGCATACCACCTGGAGAGCAAAGAAAAGAAAACAACACCAAAATGTCCAGCCAAACCCCCCAACACACAACAATATGTATGCTAAAATGTCAATTACAGCAGTGTTGTAGAAATGCAAAATTGGTAGCGTACGCAGACAGGCACCAAAACAGAAAGGAAACAATGAAAATAAAAACATTTTGTTATATGGCTGGGGGGGGCCTGGCTGCCGGTTTGTTTGTCTTTTTGTTTTCCTCCCAGGTGGCGTGCATTTGGGACTGAGTGGCTGTGTTGCTGAGGCTGTCAGGACCTCACCCTGATCACCTGCGACTCGTCAGGACTCACAGCTGAGGTGCATCTGGATGGATTGGAGCATGTTGGCATTTAAGACTGGAGTGCACAGTGTGTATTTGCCAGAGACTCGACCTTGTGACCAGACGGGTGAGATCGTCGTCTTGGGAGCCATCTCATCAGCAGCGGACGCTGAGAATGTCCAGGTTTGATGCACGGTCTGTGAAAGAGGAGGGGGTGAGGTCTCACGCTCGTCAGCACACTTCCTGAGGTACGTTGGATTTTGTGACTAACAGTTATACAGTCAGTAAATGTGGTGTCCCTCACACCTTATTGTATTGAGCTGTATGTTAGTCATGTATCAGCTTCCACTGCGGTGGAGTTTTGTGAACGGGATGTTCCATGCCTGCAGGTTGGGAAGCTGATCAGTAATCAAGCCAGGAAGTGTTTGCTGTTTGTACACCTTTAAGTGTTCTGTGTGTAGAGTGTGGACTCACATAATGGTTCCTTCTTTCACAGACTCGGTTGTTGCGGCCACCTGGGGGGTGTCGGCGGGGTCCTTGGGTCCGAAACAGCTTCTGGCTCCGGACCGTTAGCGCTGCTGGGAGCGCACCACGCCAGGCCGCACCTTTCTGTTATTACATTTTCACTGTTATGTATTAAATTCAGTTAGCCGTTGTACCGTGCTCTGCTTATTTCATACTGGGTCCTTCAAATGCTGGTCGGTTCTCCGAGCTGCGTCCGACACATAACACATTTCTCTCAATTCTGTCACACAGAACTGTGTCGCAATCTTCACCTGTTAAGTGTTGACTTGGTATTATTCATTTTATTGCGTCTTTTTCGTCACTACTTTACAAACCTCTTATCAGCTGCACCGTCAAAATAAAACTTTATATATTACTTGGTAATTTACTACATTTTTCCTCATATGAGCAGCCACTTACCAGAATGGCTAAACAGGAGGAATCAACCCAGGACACTAACATTCTAAATTTTAACCTCTGACACATTAAAGCTGTTAAAATAACAAGTGTGTAGTGCACAATTATTTGACACGTGTACTGTGCAAGATTTAAAAAAAATAATAAATAAAAAAAATAAATAAAAATAAATAAATAAATAAATATATATATATATATATATATATATATATATATATATATATATATATATATATATATATATATATATATATATATATATATATATTTGAAGAAAAACAAGCAATCAGTACATGATGGCTCACAGCCACATCAGGGCCGAGGGATGTTGGGAACCTGTGATGTAAATATGCCACACTTTTTACAGGTTGTTTACAACAGTTTGTATCAGGAGTACAATTAGACTTAGTGCACATACCTCAACCACGTTTGGCAGAATAAGTGAGTATAAATTTTTCAGGGTCTCTGCTTGGCATCAGAAAACACGACAAATGTATATTTAGGGATTAACAACAACAAATTATGAAAAATGGACTCTACAATATATATTGTTTTAGGTAGCAAATCAACAGAATGAACAATTCATAAAAAGGTATTTATGTTGTATACTGGAATAGACTAAACAGTACAAGCAGCAAAATGACATCTTGAATGCAGAATACTTATGGAGTAAAGGAGCGAGCGATGAACTACATTACATCTGGTGTACTTTGATGCACTCGATCAATCAAAAGATGAACAGTAATACCCCACAGCCACCTGCCAGACAGTTTGTGGAGGCACTTACTTTCAGTCTTTCACAAGTGTCACTTAAGTTTTGGATGGTTAAAAACAAATGATGGATGAATTGTTGGAAATTCTGAACATGTGTGCTTAAAATTTGCATGTAGTTTGTTAGTGTAGCAGATGTAGGAGTGGTGGCCAAGTGGTTTGTGTGCTTTTTGTTAGTGTAAGATAAAAGTGTAAGAATAAGTCAGTTGAAGATACAAGCACCAAATGTGGTAGAAATACTTCTGAGAAGCCTTTTCTTAGAAAAAAAGAAAAAAAAAAGTCATTTGCTACATTAAATTTATTTTTTTTTGTTGGGGGGTGGGGTATATTAAGTCATTGCTTCATCTGTTCTGCAGTCCATGCTGGAAGCTTAAAGTTTTCATGCACTGAGATGGAAGCAAAGCAAACTCCATCTCACACCCTCTCTGTGTGTGACCCTTACGTAGCTGAGTCCACAAGGCAATGTGGTTTACCAGGGTGTGGTCACTGCCATGCACAAACAACTACTTGAGCCCATAGGTAGGTAAGCAGTGAGGACTAGTGTTCATCCAAAGGACATGGTTGACTTGAAAAGGAAAAATACTCCCTCTACTACTAAACCCTTTATCACAAATGAGACCAAGGCCGTGGATTAAAATGCAGGAAGGTTCATTAAGAAGGAGGATTTTGTTGGAATTCACTGGAGTGGTTGTTAAGGCACAGAATTAAAAGGCGCCTGTGGTCTGGAGGGAGAATATCCAGGACTTGGTGGAGGTGGTGTAGTGCAGCGGATAGGTAAAATGATTGCGCATTTTGTGACTAAAGCTTTAAATTTACACCCCAAACTAATACTTATTTTAAGATGTGGAGGTATCCAGTAATTGGCATCATGTTTTTCCCAAAACTGGAACAGCTTTATCTTTTGACCCCTGTACAAACAGAAATTGACCTTTGTCATTGCTTTTGCCGTTTTTATCCTGTAACTCTACAACGGCGTTGCTTTGCGCCATGCGGCTCTGCCGCGACGCGCGGAATTCCTCCGCATGTCTGTCTCAATGTGCCGAAAAAGTGCTGATGTCCACGTCTTCCGCAATTTCTGTGCTAGTCAGAGGACGTCCCGGATAAAACACAGCGTCCAGTTTAGAAATGAACGGCACATTCCACTGTTACAGGAGTTTTTGTCACGGAAAGAGGAGCGGAGGAATTCCGCACGTCGCGGCGGAGCCGTATGGCGCAAAGCAATGCCGTGATGAAGCCTCACAGGACATGTTGGGGCATGTCCAGCTCATGCACAATTTCTCAGATAGTCACACGACTAAAAAGCCACAGACAGCCGTCTGAAATCCATCTCAAAGCCGTCCTGTGAGACCAACACGGAGGTGGTTTTGTCCCGCGCCATGAGCGGCACGGTGGCGCATCCGTCCACTTCTTTTTCCATGAAAAAAACTCCTGTAACAGTGGAATGTGCCGAAAAAGTGCTGATGTCCATGCCTTCTGCCTTTTTGTGAAAGTCAGACGATGTCCCGAATCAACAAAGCCTTCATGTTGGAAATGATCTGGTTGTTTCAGCGGGGTGTCAGCCTGTAGATCGGCGCTCGGAGCGCGCCGCGCTCTCAGACGCTGTGGGAGGTCTTTAAATCAGCTGGAGCACTCCTTAATCTGTGTAATCCCCATAAAATGGTCCCTGAAAGCCATCTCAATTTTCCTAATGGTGTCCACCTGGAGGTCTCTCACAGTTTCTGGAAAAAATTGATGCAGCAAAGCTCCAAATCGTTCAGACATTTATTCGCAATAAAAATCCGATGAGAGCGGTGGACCACTGCTCACACAAAGCCTGCTCACAGGCGAATAACGCAACCGACAAGCGTGAAAAAACTCATGCATGCGCACGAAGGTTCAAGCTTGGCTGATGCAATCACACGTGATTCAAATCCATATGGTTTTTGCAAAAAATAAAAAGGTCCAATACTTTTCTAACAGACCTCGTAGTAAGTCCCTTTGGCTGCTCCCTTGTTTGCACTCGGGGTCACCACAGCAAATCCAAGGTGGATCTGCATGTTGAATTGGCACAGGTTTTTACACCGGATGCCCTTCCTGACGCAACTCCACATTACATGGAGAAATGTGGCAGGGATGGGATTTGATCCAGGAACCTTCTGAACTGAAACCAAGTGCATTAACCACTTGGCCGCCACCCCTGACCTATTAGTTAACTTAGAACACATGTGCCAAATTTGGTGCTTTAAATGACAAAATTAACAATTCTTATGGAAATTTTAGCTAAGCTGCACCACTAGTGGTGACACAAACTAAAAACAAAACAAAAAAAAAAAAACAACAACAACAAAAAAAACAAAAAAAGAGTAACAGGGCTACAAGACACAAACTGAGAAGAAAAAAAAATGCTGGAGAGAGAGTTCTGTTACCACACACAAAAAAGCAAGAATCCGGAATGAAGAGCAGAGGTTGAAATACTGTGAGAAGTGATTGATTGCAGGTGCTGCAGCTGCCACAGGTGTGTCCAATAATCAGATCAACTGGTAAAACAAGGAGGGAAGAGAGAAAGAGCAGAGCCACAAACCTAATCACAACATGCTTACACCACAAAAAATTATCGCACTTTCTGCAGCATACATGTACACTTATTAAAAACATATGCAATCCATCCAAAAACCATGAACATATTATCTGGTTAATTTAAAATCCCCCCTAGTCCACATAACTATTTTTAACAGATACATCATTGAAATAAACCAAGATTGTACAAATGCAGTGCATCCAGAAAGTATTCACAGAGCTTCAGGTTTTCTACATTTTATGTTACAGTCTTATTCCAAAATGGAGTACATTCATTTTCCCACTCAAAATTCTACTCATAACACCACATAATGACACAAAAAAAACATTTCTTAGAAATTTCTGCAAATAAATAAAAAACTAAGAAATCACACGTACATAAGTATTCACACCCTTTGCTCAATATTTTATTGATGCACCTTTGACAGCAATTACAGCCTCAAGTCTTCTTGAATATGATGCCACAAGCTTGGTGCACCTATCTTTGGGCAGTTTTGCCCATTCCGCTTTGCCTTTCCAAATCATGTCTAATCAACTGAATTTACCCCAGGTGGACTCCAATTAAGTTGTAAAAACATCTCAAGGATGATGAGTGGAAACAGGATGTACCTGAGCTCAGTTTTGAGCAACATGGCAAAGGCTGTGAATACTAATGTGATTTCTTAGTTTTTTGTTTTTAATAAATTTGCAAAACTCTCAAACTTTTTTTCACACTGTCATTATCAATCAATCAATCAATCAATTTTTTTTTTATATAGCGCCAAATCACAACAAACAGTTGCCCCAAGGCGCTTTATATTGTAAGGCAAGGCCATACAATAATGATGTAAAACCCCAACGGTCAAAACGACCCCCTGTGAGCAAGCACTTGGCTACAGTGGGAAGGAAAAACTCCCTTTTAACAGGAAGAAACCTCCAGCAGAACCAGGCTCAGGGAGGGGCAGTCTTCTGCTGGGACTGGTTGGGGCTGAGGGAGAGAACCAGGAAAAAGACATGCTGTGGAGGGGAGCAGAGATCGATCACTAATGATTAAATGCAGAGTGGTGCATACAGAGCAAAAAGAGAAAGAAACAGTGCATCATGGGAACCCCCCAGCAGTCTACGTCTATAGCAGCATAACTAAGGGATGGTTCAGGGTCACCTGATCCAGCCCTAACTATAAGCTTTAGCAAAAAGGAAAGTTTTAAGCCTAATCTTAAAAGTAGAGAGGGTGTCTGTCTCCCTGATCTGAATTGGGAGCTGGTTCCACAGGAGAGGAGCCTGAAAGCTGAAGGCTCTGCCTCCCATTCTACTCTTACAAACCCTAGGAACTACAAGTAAGCCTGCAGTCTGAGAGCGAAGCGCTCTATTGGGGTGATATGGTACTACGAGGTCCCTAAGATAAGATGGGACCTGATTATTCAAAACCTTATAAGTAAGAAGAAGAATTTTAAATTCTATTCTAGAATTAACAGGAAGCCAATGAAGAGAGGCCAATATGGGTGAGATATGCTCTCTCCTTCTAGTCCCCGTCAGCACTCTAGCTGCAGCATTTTGAATTAACTGAAGGCTTTTTAGGGAACTTTTAGGACAACCTGATAATAATGAATTACAATAGTCCAGCCTAGAGGAAATAAATGCATGAATTAGTTTTTCAGCATTACTCTGAGACAAGACCTTTCTGATTTTAGAGATATTGCGTAAATGCAAAAAAGCAGTCCTACATATTTGTTTAATATGCGCTTTGAATGACATATCCTGATCAAAAATGACTCCAAGATTTCTCACAGTATTACTAGAGGTCAGGGTAATGCCATCCAGAGTAAGGATCTGGTTAGACACCATGTTTCTAAGATTTGTGGGGCCAAGTACAATAACTTCAGTTTTATCTGAGTTTAAAAGCAGGAAATTAGAGGTCATCCATGTCTTTATGTCTGTAAGACAATCCTGCAGTTTAGCTAATTGGTGTGTGTCCTCTGGCTTCATGGATAGATAAAGCTGGGTATCATCTGCGTAACAATGAAAATTTAAGCAATACCGTCTAATAATACTGCCTAAGGGAAGCATATATAAAGTGAATAAAATTGGTCCTAGCACAGAACCTTGTGGAACTCCATAATTAACTTTAGTCTGTGAAGAAGATTCCCCATTTACATGAACAAATTGTAATCTATTAGACAAATATGATTCAAACCACCGCAGCGCAGTGCCTTTAATACCTATGGCATGCTCTAATCTCTGTAATAAAATTTTATGGTCAACAGTATCAAAAGCAGCACTGAGGTCTAACAGAACAAGCACAGAGATGAGTCCACTGTCCGAGGCCATAAGAAGATCATTTGTAACCTTCACTAATGCTGTTTCTGTACTATGATGAATTCTAAAACCTGACTGAAACTCTTCAAATAGACCATTCCTCTGCAGATGATCAGTTAGCTGTTTTACAACTACCCTTTCAAGAATTTTTGAGAGAAAAGGAAGGTTGGAGATTGGCCTATAATTAGCTAAGATAGCTGGGTCAAGTGATGGCTTTTTAAGTAATGGTTTAATTACTGCCACCTTAAAAGCCTGTGGTACATAGCCAACTAACAAAGATAGATTGATCATATTTAAGATCGAAGCATTAAATAATGGTAGGGCTTCCTTGAGCAGCCTGGTAGGAATGGGGTCTAATAAACATGTTGATGGTTTGGATGAAGTAACTAATGAAAATAACTCAGACAGAACAATCGGAGAGAAAGAGTCTAACCAAATACCGGCATCACTGAAAGCAGCCAAAGATAACGATACGTCTTTGGGATGGTTATGAGTAATTTTTTCTCTAATAGTTAAAATTTTGTTAGCAAAGAAAGTCATGAACTCATTACTAGTTAAAGTTAATGGAATACTCAGCTCAATAGAGCGCTGACTCTTTGTCAGCCTGGCTACAGTGCTGAAAAGAAACCTGGGGTTGTTCTTATTTTCTTCAATTAGTGATGAGTAGAAAGATGTCCTAGCTTTACGGAGGGCTTTTTTATAGAGCAACAGACTCTTTTTCCAGGCTAAGTGAAGATCTTCTAAATTAGTGAGACGCCATTTCCTCTCCAACTTACGGGTTATCTGCTTTAAGCTACGAGTTTGAGAGTTATACCATGGAGTCAGACACTTCTGATTTAAAGCTCTCTTTTTCAGAGGAGCTACAGCATCCAAAGTTGTCTTCAATGAGGATGTAAAACTATTGACGAGATACTCTATCTCCCTTACAGAGTTTAGGTAGCTACTCTGCACTGTGTTGTTATATGGCATTAGAGAACATAAAGAAGGAATCATATCCTTAAACCTAGTTACAGCGCTTTCTGAAAGACTTCTAGTGTAATGAAACTTATTCCCTACTGCTGGGTAGTCCATCAGAGTAAATGTAAATGTTATTAAAAAATGATCAGACAGAAGGGAGTTTTCAGGGAATACTGTTAAGTCTTCTATTTCCATACCATAAGTCAGAACAAGATCTAAGATATGATTAAAGTGGTGGGTGGACTCATTTACTTTTTGAGCAAAGCCAATAGAGTCTAATAATAGATTAAATGCAGTGTTGAGGCTGTCATTCTCAGCATCTGTGTGGATGTTAAAATCGCCCACTATAATTATCTTATCTGAGCTAAGCACTAAGTCAGACAAAAGGTCTGAAAATTCACAGAGAAACTCACAGTAACGACCAGGTGGACGATAGATAATAACAAATAAAACTGGTTTTTGGGACTTCCAATTTGGATGGACAAGACTAAGAGACAAGCTTTCAAATGAATTAAAGCTCTGTCTGGGTTTTTGATTAATTAATAAGCTGGAATGGAAGATTGCTGCTAATCCACCGCCCCGGCCCGTGCTACGAGCATTCTGACAGTTAGTGTGACTCGGGGGTGTTGACTCATTTAAACTAACATATTCATCCTGCTGTAACCAGGTTTCTGTTAGGCAGAATAAATCAATATGTTGATCAATTATTATATCATTTACCAACAGGGACTTAGAAGAGAGAGACCTAATGTTTAATAGACCACATTTAACTGTTTTAGTCTGTGGTGCAGTTGAAGGTGCTATATTATTTTTTCTTTTTGAATTTTTATGCTTAAATAGATTTTTGCTGGTTATTGGTAGTCTGGGAGCAGGCACCGTCTCTACGGGGATGGGGTAATGAGGGGATGGCAGGGGGAGAGAAGCTGCAGAGAGGTGTGTAAGACTACAACTCTGCTTCCTGGTCCCAACCCTGGATAGTCACGGCTTGGAGGATTTAAGAAAATTAGCCAGATTTCTAGAAATGAGAGCTGCTCCATCCAAAGTGGGATGGATGCCGTCTCTCCTAACAAGACCAGGTTTTCCCCAGAAGCTTTGCCAATTATCTATGAAGCCCACCTCATTTTTTGGACACCACTCAGACAGCCAGCAATTCAAGGAGAACATGCGGCTAAACATGTCACTCCCGGTCTGATTGGGGAGGGGCCCAGAGAAAACTACAGAGTCCGACATTGTTTTTGCAAAGTTACACACCGATTTAATGTTAATTTTAGTGACCTCCGATTGGCGTAACCGGGTGTCATTACTGCCGACGTGAATTACAATCTTACCAAATTTACGCTTAGCCTTAACCAGCAGTTTCAAATTTCCTTCAATGTCGCCTGCTCTGGCCCCCGGAAGACAATTGACTATGGTTGCTGGTGTCGCTAACTTCACATTTCTCAAAACAGAGTCGCCAATAACCAGAGTTTGATCCTCGGCGGGTGTGTCGTCGAGTGGGGAAAAACGGTTAGAGATGTGAACGGGTTGGCGGTGTACACGGGGCTTCTGTTTAGGGCTACGCTTCCTCCTCACAGTCACCCAGTCAGCCTGCTTTCCCGGCTGCTCGGGATCTGCCAGGGGGGAACTAACGGCGGCTAAGCTACCTTGGTCCGCACCGACTACAGGGGCCTGGCTAGCTGTAGAATTTTCCACGGTGCAAAGCCGAGTCTCCAATTCGCCCAGCCTGGCCTCCAAAGCTACGAATAAGCTACACTTATTACAAGTACCGTTACTGCTAAAAGAGGCCGAGGAATAACTAAACATTTCACACCCAGAGCAGAAAAGTGCGGGAGAGACAGGAGAAGCCGCCATGCTAAATCGGCTAAGAGCTAGTAGCTACGCTAAGCTAGCGGATTCCTAAAAACACGCAAAGTGAATAATGTGTAAATAATTTAGAGGTGATTCAGCAGAAGGAGTGCTTTAGTTAAGGCACGTAAAGATTACACTGGGAAACAAATCGTAATCTAGATAACTAGATCAATCTAACTGCGCAGATTAAACAGCTAACAGATACAGAAAAACACCGCTGTGCTCCGGAACAGGAAGTGATACAATACCGCAGTGAGAGCCAACCACCAGTAGAGGCAAGCTGAGATGGGGTATTATGGGGTATTGTGGGTAGAATTTTTTTGGGGGGGGGAATTTCACCCATTTAGGAATAAGGCTATTGTTATGTGCCGACGCGGGTTGAGGAGCGGACCTGCATCTGACTGAACCCAGCGCTAAATAACCAGAAAGCGGTTCCAAAAACAAATCAGTGTACAAACATAAGGCGCGTTTGTCTGGCGGAGTGAAGGACGGCGCGCTCTCCAGCGCCCAAAGGGATCGAAGCCCGGCGCTTCTGGACTCACGTTCACCGCCAAACACCCCCCAGGTGGACACGACAAACCGACTCTGTGAAGGATAGAAAAGGTGGGTAAGTCAGCAGCTACAACTAATATCCTTCAAAGGTACACACTATCAGCAACACATTCAGGTCTGAATTTAAGCCTTATGTAAATGAGCAGCCTCTCACAACAGGTGGAGGATCATCTGTCCGCACGCCACGGCCGTGAGAAGCGAGCTGCACAACTCTCATCAATATTCACATATACTGTGTAACAAAATACCAAATTACTGTTAACACTTATTCAGACAATTAATCACCTCTGATGTGTGCTGACAGCATGTGTCCCTCACGCCATCTCATTATCTGCCTCAGCTGAAAGTCTTTAAGGTTGCACGTGAGCATCATCCACAGGTGCTACATATCACACTGATGAGGGTGAAGGACTCTTCTGCCAGCACCTTCTCCACAGACAAAAAAACATTTTGCATACCACCTGGAGAGCAAAGAAAAGAAAAGAACACCAAAATGTCCAGCCAAACCCCCCCAACACACAACAGCTATAGCATAACAAAATGTGTAAATTAATGCAGCGCTGTGAATACTTTCCGGATGCACTGAAGATACGAGGTCTGTCAATAAAGTAGCTGTGTGGGGAGTCCTTAAAGCGACAGTAACACTCCATAATCTCTCATCAGCCGTTAAAATTTTCACCGAAAACCTGCTGAATTTCTCGAATGGTGTCCACTCGGATGTGCCTCACAGTTTTTGAAAAAATTTTGATCAAGCAAAGCGGCAGTCTCTGAGCCATTCCTGAACAATGAAAAAAAAGACGAGAGGGGTGGACCAGTGCTCACTCAAAGCCTGCCCACAGGCGAATGACGCAACCGACAGGCGTGGAAAAACTCACGCATGCGCACGAGGGTTCAAGGTTGGCTGATGTAATCGCATGTGATTCAAATCCATATAGTTTTTGAAAAAAATAAAAAGGACCGTTACTTTATTGACAGACCTCGTAGAATGTGCTGCTTGATAAACTACCAAAACCTTAAGTCAGTTCAACAAATCAGTGAAACTAACTCAAACTGTTGCTCCAGAACATTTCAAAACTTGTTTCATTGTTCCGGAGGCCATATCAAAAGGAGGACATTACGTGCTGTGCTAAATTAGGTCTTAATAAGTAACCAATTGATTAAAGACTGAAACATTCCAGTTTATCTGATGTTACACATTAAAACACAAGTGAATGCAGTAGAATCACACTGATTTTGAATTTCATAAAGACTACAGTCAACTTTCTGTCTGAATTTGCACTAACAGACATGATGCTTGTTTATATGTTGCATCACAAAAGAAATATTTTTAAATGTGACAAACAAAAAAAGTTGGGATGCTAAAGCATTTACCACTTTGTAATGTTTCCACTCCTCACTACACTAAAAAGACATTTTGACATTGTGAATACCAAGCGATGATGTGATATACACACACACACACACACACACACACACACACACACACACACACACACACACACACACACACACACACACACACACACACACACACACACTGCTCTCCAAAAGTATTGGAGCACTTGGTATTTCACACATTTTGCATGTTTTTATTTTGCATCCCCAGTTATACAGCTTCATGATGAAGTGGTATAGATGAGGATTTTCTTAAAAAGAAGACCTGAAAGTTCAGCTACAATTTGCCAGAAGATACATCTGACATTCAAGTCGAGATTTGATGTTTTGGTGGCAGAAAATCCTCCTCTATACCACTTCATCATGAAAGTTTGCACTATGCACAATTTCTCCAATTACAGCCACAAAAGCCTGTAACTTCTTCTGGGTTGTCTGGGTGTCTTGGTGGCTTTCCTCACTCTTCTCCTTCTTGTGGTCACTCAGTTTTTGAGAACAGTGTACTCCTTACAGATTTACCATAGAGTGTCATACTGTTTGTATTTCTTCATAATTGGGTGTATTAGTGCCCATGGCATGGGCAACTTACACATCTGTGATGGCACCATCAATTCTGACATGTACATCCAGGTTTTGGAGCAACACATGCTGCCATCCAAGCAACGTCTTTTTCAAGGACGTCTCTGCTTATTTCAGCAAGACAATGCCAAGTCACATTCTGCACGTGTTACAACAGCATGGCTTCATAGTAAAAATTGAAAATGTGTGGTGCATTATGAAGTGCAAATATGACAACGGGGACCCCGGACTGTTGAACAACTGAAGTCGTACATCAAGTAAGAATCCCAGCTTTTTTGAAACATGTTACAGGCATCCATTTCAAAATGAGCAAATATTTGCACAAAAACAATAAAGTTGATCAGTTTAAACATTAAATATCTTGTCTTTGTGGTGTGTTCAATTGAATATAGGTTGAAGAGGATTTGCAAATCGTATTCTGTTTTAAATTTCCAACTTCATTGGAATTGGGGTTGTACATTTCCAGACATGAAAAACAACAAAAGCAATAACAATCTATGTTTGGGATGATTATATAAACATATTAAGTTATTCAGAAATCCATGATGTGAGACAAAATGACTCTGCAACATCATGAAACAGCTTAAATGGTTCACTTTTGCCATGTCAGAGGTAAACATTGATTGTTGCAGATGACTGACTCCAGACCGTACGTGATCTGTTTGGCCCCTCACCCGGAGCGCAGAATTAGGAAGTGATAGTGCATTTCCATGACAACGGTAAGAAAAACATATAGCATAGCAGAGTGCTAACAGATACATAGCCAGATATATCTGTCTTCTGAGCCCCATCCTTTAAACCAGAAAAAAACAATACCCAGTTCGAGATTTCACAATCCGCCTTCCAAACAGGCGAAAACAGGCAGGCGCACACGCACACACTAGAGGTGGGCGGATCGATCCTAATATCGATACCAATGCTGGTATTGATATTGAACATTCTGCGTGTAAAAAGATCGATACTGAAGCTTTTTTTTCTCTTCCGCACGTACTGACTGCTGCGCACACAGATTCATCAAAGTCTATTCTCTGTCTGTAAGAGCAGAGCTGCGCTGTCACACAACACGGAGCAGCACACCCTTGTATTGTGGTTTATCAGCTCTCTACCTCAGGAGATTTTGTTTTAAATTGTGTTGAGTGATTTTTTTTTTTAACAAAAATGTTTATTATGATAATAAAGCATTCTGTTGTCACGTACAATGTTTGGCGAAATTCTATCCTTGGTCTTTTGGATCCTTTGGATCTATGAAGCTTAAATATGAAAAAGTATCGTTATCGATATCGGCGATACTGGGCCTGTATTTACTTGGTATCGGATCAATACCAAAATTCCTGGTATCGCCCACCTCTAGCACATACTCTCCGTCGCTCCTTCTCTGAAAGACGAAGCTGCAAGCTGGAGATGCAGCCGCCTCACGGCCACAGACACAAATGAGGCGGCAGCGCGGATCCCGTTTGAACACCGTGGCAGCTACCAGTAGAATCCTTCACCGGCCCAAAAGCAAATCCGCACAACACCAGCGGGACATGAACCAACTCAGGTGTGTGTGTGCATAAAAACGCACTCATACTCAGTCCATGCATGCTAGCTCAGTAGCAGCCATACTACACAGTAGCAGTCATATAGGTAGATGGTAGTATCCTACTTTCAAAAACTTCACCGGGACTTGCCAAAGACCAGCCCCCATCTGTCATGCACTTCTTAGAACATTAAGTTCATAAAATTGCTCCGGATCACTTCCTGTTCCGGAGCACAGCGGTGTTTTTCTGTATCTGTTAGCTGTTTAATCTGCGCAGTTAGATTGATCTAGTTATCTAGATTTCGATTTGTTTCCCAGTGTAATCTTTACGTGCCTTAACTAAAGCACTCCTTCTGCTGAATCACCTCTAAATTATTTACACATTATTCACTTTGCGTGTTTTTAGGAATCCGCTAGCTTAGCGTAGCTACTAGCTCTTAGCCGATTTAGCATGGCGGCTTCTCCTGTCTCTCCCGCACTTTTCTGCTCTGGGTGTGAAATGTTTAGTTATTCCTCGGCCTCCTTTAGCAGTAATGGTACTTGTAATAAGTGTAGCTTATTCGTAGCTTTGGAGGCCAGGCTGGGCGAATTGGAGACTCGGCTCCGCACCGTGGAAAATTCTACAGCTAGCCAGGCCCCTGTAGTCGGTGCGGACCAAGGTAGCTTAGCCGCCGTTAGTTCCCCCCTGGCAGATCCCGAGCAGCCGGGAAAGCAGGCCGACTGGGTGACTGTGAGGAGGAAGCATAGCCCTAAACAGAAGCCCCGTGTACACCGCCAACCCGTTCACATTTCTAACCGTTTTTCCCCACTCGACGACACACCCGCCGAGGATCAAACTCTGGTTATTGGCGACTCTGTTTTGAGAAATGTGAAGTTAGCGACACCAGCAACCATAGTCAATTGTCTTCCGGGGGCCAGAGCAGGCGACATTGAAGGAAATTTGAAACTGCTGGTTAAGGCTAAGCGTAAATTTGGTAAGATTGTAATTCACGTCGGCAGTAATGACACCCGGTTACGCCAATCGGAGGTCACTAAAATTAACATTAAATCGGTGTGTAACTTTGCAAAAACAATGTCGGACTCTGTAGTTTTCTCTGGGCCCCTCCCCAATCAGACCGGGAGTGACATGTTTAGCCGCATGTTCTCCTTGAATTGCTGGCTGTCTGAGTGGTGTCCAAAAAATGAGGTGGGCTTCATAGATAATTGGCAAAGCTTCTGGGGAAAACCTGGTCTTGTTAGGAGAGACGGCATCCATCCCACTTTGGATGGAGCAGCTCTCATTTCTAGAAATCTGGCTAATTTCTTAAATCCTCCAAACCGTGACTATCCAGGGTTGGGACCAGGAAGCAGAGTTGTAGTCTTACACACCTCTCTGCAGCTTCACTCCCCCTGCCATCCCCTCATTACCCCATCCCCGTAGAGACGGTGCCTGCTCCCAGACTACCAATAACCAGCAAAAATCTATTTAAGCATAAAAATTCAAAAAGAAAAAATAATATAGCACCTTCTACTGCACCACAGACTAAAACAGTTAAATGTGGTCTATTAAACATTAGGTCTCTCTCTTCTAAGTCCCTGTTGGTAAATGATATAATAATTGATCAACATATTGATTTATTCTGCCTAACAGAAACCTGGTTACAGCAGGATGAATATGTTAGTTTAAATGAGTCAACACCCCCGAGTCACACTAACTGTCAGAATGCTCGTAGCACGGGCCGGGGCGGTGGATTAGCAGCAATCTTCCATTCCAGCTTATTAATTAATCAAAAAACCCAGACAGAGCTTTAATTCATTTGAAAGCTTGTCTCTTAGTCTTGTCCATCCAAATTGGAAGTCCCAAAAACCAGTTTTATTTGTTATTATCTATCGTCCACCTGGTCGTTACTGTGAGTTTCTCTGTGAATTTTCAGACCTTTTGTCTGACTTAGTGCTTAGCTCAGATAAGATAATTATAGTGGGCGATTTTAACATCCACACAGATGCTGAGAATGACAGCCTCAACACTGCATTTAATCTATTATTAGACTCTATTGGCTTTGCTCAAAAAGTAAATGAGTCCACCCACCACTTAATCATATCTTAGATCTTGTTCTGACTTATGGTATGGAAATAGAAGACTTAACAGTATTCCCTGAAAACTCCCTTCTGTCTGATCATTTTTTAATAACATTTACATTTACTCTGATGGACTACCCAGCAGTAGGGAATAAGTTTCATTACACTAGAAGTCTTTCAGAAAGCGCTGTAACTAGGTTTAAGGATATGATTCCTTCTTTATGTTCTCTAATGCCATATAACAACACAGTGCAGAATAGCTACCTAAACTCTGTAAGGGAGATAGAGTATCTCGTCAATAGTTTTACATCCTCATTGAAGACAGCTTTGGATGCTGTAGCTCCTCTGAAAAAGAGAGCTTTAAATCAGAAGTGTCTGACTCCATGGTATAACTCTCAAACTCGTAGCTTAAAGCAGATAACCCGTAAGTTGGAGAGGAAATGGCGTCTCACTAATTTAGAAGATCTTCACTTAGCCTGGAAAAAGAGTCTGTTGCTCTATAAAAAAGCCCTCCGTAAAGCTAGGACATCTTTCTACTCATCACTAATTGAAGAAAATAAGAACAACCCCAGGTTTCTTTTCAGCACTGTAGCCAGGCTGACAAAGAGTCAGAGCTCTATTGAGCTGAGTATTCCATTAACTTTAACTAGTAATGAGTTCATGACTTTCTTTGCTAACAAAATTTTAACTATTAGAGAAAAAATTACTCATAACCATCCCAAAGACGTATCGTTATCTTTGGCTGCTTTCAGTGATGCCGGTATTTGGTTAGACTCTTTCTCTCCGATTGTTCTGTCTGAGTTATTTCATTTGTTACTTCATCCAAACCATCAACATGTTTATTAGACCCCATTCCTACCAGGCTGCTCAAGGAAGCCCTACCATTATTTAATGCTTCGATCTTAAATATGACCAATCTATCTTTGTTAGTTGGCTATGTACCACAGGCTTTTAAGGTGGCAGTAATTAAAACCATTACTTAAAAAGCCATCACTTGACCCAGCTATCTTAGCTAATTATAGGCCAATCTCCAACCTTCCTTTTCTCTCAAAAATTCTTGAAAGGGTAGTTGTAAAACAGCTAACTGATCATCTGCAGAGGAATGGTCTATTTGAAGAGTTTCAGTCAGGTTTTAGAATTCATCATAGTACAGAAACAGCATTAGTGAAGGTTACAAATGATCTTCTTATGGCCTCGGACAGTGGACTCATCTCTGTGCTTGTTCTGTTAGACCTCAGTGCTGCTTTTGATACTGTTGACCATAAAATTTTATTACAGAGATTAGAGCATGCCATAGGTATTAAAGGCACTGCGCTGCGGTGGTTTGAATCATATTTGTCTAATAGATTACAATTTGTTCATGTAAATGGGGAATCTTCTTCACAGACTAAAGTTAATTATGGAGTTCCACAAGGTTCTGTGCTAGGACCAATTTTATTCACTTTATATATGCTTCCCTTAGGCAGTATTATTAGACGGTATTGCTTAAATTTTCATTGTTACGCAGATGATACCCAGCTTTATCTATCCATGAAGCCAGACGACACACACCAATTAGCTAAACTGCAGGATTGTCTTACAGACATAAAGACATGGATGACCTCTAATTTCCTGCTTTTAAACTCAGATAAAACTGAAGTTATTGTACTTGGCCCCACAAATCTTAGAAACATGGTGTCTAACCAGATCCTTACTCTGGATGGCATTACCCTGACCTCTAGTAATACTGTGAGAAATCTTGGAGTCATTTTTGATCAGGATATGTCATTCAAAGCGCATATTAAACAAATATGTAGGACTGCTTTTTTGCATTTACGCAATATCTCTAAAATCAGAAAGGTCTTGTCTCAGAGTGATGCTGAAAAACTAATTCATGCATTTATTTCCTCTAGGCTGGACTATTGTAATTCATTATTATCAGGTTGTCCTAAAAGTTCCCTAAAAAGCCTTCAGTTAATTCAAAATGCTGCAGCTAGAGTGCTGACGGGGACTAGAAGGAGAGAGCATATCTCACCCATATTGGCCTCTCTTCATTGGCTTCCTGTTAATTCTAGAATAGAATTTAAAATTCTTCTTCTTACTTATAAGGTTTTGAATAATCAGGTCCCATCTTATCTTAGGGACCTCGTAGTACCATATCACCCCAATAGAGCGCTTCGCTCTCAGACTGCAGGCTTACTTGTAGTTCCTAGGGTTTGTAAGAGTAGAATGGGAGGCAGAGCCTTCAGCTTTCAGGCTCCTCTCCTGTGGAACCAGCTCCCAATTCAGATCAGGGAGACAGACACCCTCTCTACTTTTAAGATTAGGCTTAAAACTTTCCTTTTTGCTAAAGCTTATAGTTAGGGCTGGATCAGGTGACCCTGAACCATCCCTTAGTTATGCTGCTATAGACGTAGACTGCTGGGGGGTTCCCATGATGCACTGTTTCTTTCTCTTTTTGCTCTGTATGCACCACTCTGCATTTAATCATTAGTGATCGATCTCTGCTCCCCTCCACAGCATGTCTTTTTCCTGGTTCTCTCCCTCAGCCCCAACCAGTCCCAGCAGAAGACTGCCCCTCCCTGAGCCTGGTTCTGCTGGAGGTTTCTTCCTGTTAAAAGGGAGTTTTTCCTTCCCACTGTAGCCAAGTGCTTGCTCACAGGGGGTCGTTTTGACCGTTGGGGTTTTACATCATTATTGTATGGCCTTGCCTTACAATATAAAGCGCCTTGGGGCAACTGTTTGTTGTGATTTGGCGCTATATAAAAAAAAAATTGATTGATTGATTGATAAAATGACGATGTTCATACCATACTCATTCATTCAACATACCCCAGAGCAACAGGCTCTCAGAGCACCAAACAGATGTGCCGACTCTCAGAATTTTTTTGAGCCTACGGCCCCTCCGACCACCACCTCATTCATACACAGGCAAGGTGGGTTAAGTGTCAAACCCAAGGACACAACGGCCGATTTATGCAGATTTATGACCCTTCGGTCATAAGACGGCTTACTCTACCAACTGAGCTATTGCCACCGCTAAGATAAGGATAAGGATGTAACAATAGCGGTGTTGTAAGTCATTAAAGAAGACATTAATAGCTACACTAAGCAATGATAAAGTTGGGGGAAATTCATTTTCATTTTCTCGAGCAGAGCACTCAGCAACTCGACTGTCAACAATGTTTGGACACAGATAAGTAAACAAGTGAACTATTCTTTTAAGCTTCTTTCTGACTTTTGCCTCACAGACATTTGACCTTTGGCAACATATCAGCGAGTTACATTTCTTTTTGATAAGCTTGATTGTTTGACGATCTTTCCTCTCATTTGATGATCCGTCTCCGCTTTTCCTACATTTCTTACCTCCCTCTCTTTCCAAGCAGGTCTATCTCCCTCTCTGGCAAAGATTTAACATCTGATTAGCCCTGGGTTAATGTTTCATCTGCTCCCATTGATAAAAGCAGTGAATTTCAGCGACATTAGTCTCTTCCCTCAATGGTTCTCTGAGTAACACCTTCCTGTTATTCTCTTTCTTCTATTTTGCCTTTGCTCACCTGTCTTCAGCTTTAATCCTACCTGTCTGCTCCTTCACTACTTCAGTACTTTCCATTTGTCTTGATCATACTTTTTTGGATAGTTTTTTATCTCTGAGTCAGTTTTGACGGGGCCATGTCTGTCGAAATCTTGAAATGGCTGTGGAACCACAAGAACTACATCATTACTTTCCTCACTCCACTCGTATTTCTTCCCCTGCCAATTGCCTTCCCCGGCTCCTTGGTAAGTGTGTTTCTGCTTTTTGTGTGTTTAAAATATTTATTTGAATATTTAATTTGCTTTGAAAAACTGTGTATAGCCTGTGTTGGCTGTACTCTTAGCCAAGGTTGTGTATCATCCATTCTTTACACCACTTGTGGAGTTCTTAAAATGTATTAAATTTATTTATTTGTTTATTTTTTATTTTTTACTCATTATCATACTCCAGTGGTCAATTACAAAAATGGTAAAATTTCACTTGATAATGACTGATAGAGTGAGGCAGTGGGTGGATAGACCTGGCTCAGTAATAGTTTGGTTTTCATGGTTTTTATACATTTATCACAATTTAACCTCCTCTTCTGCTGTAGTTTTGTTGTGTGGTGTTCCCCAAGGTGCAGTTCAGGCCCTGTTTCATTCTCTTTGTAAAAAGTCTTTCATTTGCACTTTTGCTAAGATCCTCAGAAGTTACTTTTTGATACAGGTTTGTATACATTTCAGCTAAAAGGTTTAACTCTCAGTTTTCTAGTGCACATATTAATTTTGTCAAATGCTGTGGGCCTGAATGAAAGGTTTACATGTATGAAAACGCACTGCCAAATACAAAGACGATTGCGTATGTAAAATGTTCAAAATGACGTGTATTGTGAATTGAGCTTGTCGTCTTTTTTGAATATGCAAATTGGGGGTTGTCCATATAAGAATGCAAAATTCAGTGAGGAAACATGCAAATAGTGAGGTTTTCATATGCAACATGATTTATGAAGGTCAAAAGGCAATTTAGCGAATGCAGATTGTGTCTATATTTTGTGACTTGGCGTTTAAATTATTCTACTTTAGTAAATCACCCACAAAACTGTCTCCACCCCAACATGCAAAAGGTTGGATTGTCCACACAACTTGCCACTTTTTATCTGGGATTTTAGTAAATCTGATTTTATGTGCGTTAAGACAGATAGAAGGTCAAGTTGATTCTCATACTATAATGCCAGAAAACTGATCAAATTTGCAATGAGTAACTGGCACTATTTGTGATTATTTGGGGAGACACTGGTTGCAATTAAGAATTTAAATGTAGAATGAGTGCCTTATTTCATTTAAGAGCAGTTAAAAAAAAGAAAAAAGAATTGAACCAAGGCTTCTGGAGCAAACTTTTGTATCTCCTCAAGTTTGATTGCTCCAGGAGCAACTGTACACTCCATTATTCAAAATTTGAGAAGCTTGGGACCACACAAATTTTACATCATTGAGGAAAAACCTTTAAATTAAATGCCCAGAAATAAATCTACAGGAGAGTTGTTTTTGGCACTGACAACACTGCTTTTAAAATAGAATGTCTTTGTGAAGAGGTCTTTCTACAAATGTGTCTGAAGTCCAGCAGCTGAGGGACATGCTGAAACTACAGCTAACACCTGCTGATGAAGGAAGGATCACAGACCAGGAAGAAGAAATGTGTCATTTAAAAGAAGAGAACAAAAGAGACATGCAGCCATTATTGGTGATTAAAGAAGAAATTCTCCCTGAACGCCAGGAATGGAATCTGAGTGTTGACCAGGATATTAAAGAAGAAGAGAAGCTGTGGATAAATCAGCAGGGAGAGCAGCTTCAGCAGCTGGAGGAGGCAGATCTCACCAAGTTTGGTTTCACTGCCATCCCTGTGAGGAGTGAAAATGATGATGAAAAACCAGAGTCATCACAGCTTCATCAAAGCTGAAGTGATGAGAGCACAGAGAGGCTGAGCCAGCAGCTACAGCAGAAGATGATGGTGAGGACGATCCTACAGGCATGTACATCTGCATGCCTGCATAGCCCCATTCCACTATATTTATCTGAATGTTAAAACAGAATTCAAGACTCATTATATCAGGCACTGTATTTCTAACCGTCTGTTGTTCTGTTTTGGTAAGCTGGTGTCCACTGTAGTGTCAGTTTCCTGTTCTGGTAGTGGGTGTCTCCTGCTGAAGCCCACCTGCTTCAAGATTTGGAGGTTGTGCATTCAATAAATGCTCTCCTGCATATCTTGGTTCTAACGAGTGGTTATTTGAGTTGCTTTTTTTCAGACTGACCTCTGGCATCAACAATGCATTTTCTCCTAGAAAACCACTGCTCACTGGATGTTTCTACTTTTTTAGATCAGTTTCTGTAGATATGAAATATGCTCATTGTGTGAAATACTCAAACCAGTATGTTTGGCATCAACAGTGCACCTTTCAAAGTCATTTAAATTATCTTTCTTCCCCATTCTGATACTTGGACTGAATTTTACTAGATGCTGTTTCTAGAGTTTTGACAAAAACAA
The DNA here is from genome assembly GCF_902500255.1 of Thalassophryne amazonica. Lineage (NCBI taxonomy): Eukaryota > Metazoa > Chordata > Actinopteri > Batrachoidiformes > Batrachoididae > Thalassophryne > Thalassophryne amazonica. Next base: position 59,534,944 of record NC_047111.1, read on the forward strand.
GCAGATTTAACCACATCACACTCATTCTGGCTTTACTGGCTTCCTGTGACTACAAGGACAGATTTCAAGGTTTTATTACCAACATATAAGTCTCTCAATGGCCATGCACCTGCCAGTCTTGCTGGATTTGTTAAGTCTTGTGTGCTTTCTCGTGCAGCACGTGAGCTTGATTCATGTCCCCAGAAAAAAGAAGTAATTCGGCTTTAGAGCCTTTGCCTACTACTCTCCTGCTTGGTGGAACAGTGTGCTTATTGTAATTAGGAAGCCCTCCATTGAGTCTTTTCAGGCTATTCTTAAAATCTGTTTTGTGCTGTCTACCATTAGTTTTGTCGATTTTTGTTGTTTTAATTATATCAAATCAAATCAATTTTATTTATATAGCGCCAAATCACAACAAACAGTTGCCCCAAGGCGCCTTATATTGTAAGGTAAAAGCCATACAATAATTATAGAAAAACCCCAGCGGTCAAAATGACCCCCTGTGAGCAAGCACTTGGTGACAGTTGGAAGGAAAAACTCCCTTTTAACAGGAAGAAACCTCCAGCAGAACCAGGCTCAGGGAGGGGCAGTCTTCTGCTGGGACTGGTTGGGGCTGAGGGGAGAGAATCAGGAAAAAGACATGCTGTGGAAGAGAGCAGAGATCAATCACTAATGATTAAATGCAGAGTGGTGCATACAGAGCAAAAAGAGAAAGAAACACTCAGTGCATCATGGGAACCCCCCAGCAGTCTAAGTCTATAGCAGCATAACTAAGGGATGGTTCAGGGTCACCTGATCCAGCCCTAACTATAAGCTTTAGCAAAAAGGAAAGTTTTAAGCCTAATCTTAAAAGTAGAGAGGGTGTCTGTCTCCCTGATCTGAATTGGGAGCTGGTTCCACAGGAGAGGAGCCTGAAAGCTGAAGGCTCTGCCTCCCATTCTACTCTTAAAAACCCTAGGAACTACAAGTAAGCCTGCAGTCTGAGAGCGAAACGCTCTATTGGGGTGATATGGTACTATGAGGTCCCTAAGATAAGATGGGACCTGATTATTCAAAACCTTATAAGTAAGAAGAAGAATTTTAAATTCTATACTGGAATTAACAGGAAGCCAATGAAGAGAGGCCAATATGGGTGAGATATGCTCTCTCCTTCTAGTCCCCGTCAGTACTCTAGCTGCAGCATTTTGAATTAACTGAAGGCTTTTCAGGGAACTTTTAGGACAACCTGATAATAATGAATTACAATAGTCCAGCCTAGAGGAAATAAATGCATGAATTAGTTTTTCAGCATCACTCTGAGACAAGACCTTTCTAATTTTAGAGATATTGTGCAAATGCAAAAAAGCAGTCCTACATATTTGCTTAATATGCGCATTGAAGGACATATCCTGATCAAAATGACTCCAAGATTTCTCACAGTATTACTAGAGGTCAGGGTAATGCCATCCAGAGTAAGGATCTGGTTAGACACCATGTTTCTAAGATTTGTGGGGCCAAGTACAATAACATCAGTTTTATCTGAATTTAAAAGCAGGAAATTAGAGGTCATCCATGTCTTTATGTCTGTAAGACATTCCTGCAGTTTAACTAATTGGTGTGTGTCCTCTGGCTTCATGGATAGATAAAGCTGGGTATCATCTGCGTAACAATGAAAATTTAAGCAATGCTTTCTAATAATACTGCCTGAGGGAAGCATGTATAAAGTGAATAAAATTGGTCCTAGCACAGAACCTTGTGGAACTCCATAATTAACCTTAGTCTGTGAAGAAGATTCCCCATTTACATGAACAAATTGTAATCTATTAGATAAATATGATTCAAACCACTGCAGCACAGTGCCTTTAATACCTATGGCATGCTCTAAACTCTGTAATAAAATTTTATGGTCAACAGTATCAAAAGCAGCAACAAGCACAGAGATGAGTCCACTGTCTGAGGCCATAAGAAGATCATTTGTAACCTTCACTAATGCTATTCTGTACTATGATGAATTCTAAAACCTGACTGAAACTCTTCAAATAGACCATTCCTCTGCAGATGATCAGTTAGCTGTTTTACAACTACCCTTTTCAAGAATTTTTGAGAGAAAAGGAAGGTTGGAGATTGGCCTATAATTAGCTAAGATAGCTGGGTCAAGTGATGGCTTTTTAAGTAATGGTTTAATTACTGCCACCTTAAAAGCCTGTGGTACATAGCCAACTAATAAAGATAGATTGATCATATTTAAGATCGAAGCATTAATTAATGGTAGGGCTTCCTTGAGCAGCCTGATTTTATGTGTATTATATCTACAGGACTGTAAATTTTATGTATGCTTGATATATTTTTGTTGGGAAAGTGTAGTGACACGGACCCACAACAGGGGGCGTAAAGGAACGGACAATGGAAATGCAAAAGATAATTTAATGTTGTGAAATGTGCACAGCGGTATACAGATACGACTTTAGAAAACAGTCAATTAAACAGTTGGTGACATGTGGGCAGGCTCGAGGATAGGAGACGCCTGTCCAGAGAAGAGTCGGGCCCCACACGATTTCCACTGCCAGCGGAGACCTGCAATACACCGGAGCCACCAAGTCCTGAGACACCAGGTGGCCACCGCCTCCAGCTGTCGGATCGGGTACTGCTGGCAGGAAGCATAGACAGATCAAGTGGGTGTGTGCACACCCAGCAAACAGTTCAGCACACTCACAGTTCTTTCTGGAGTGACACGTCCTTCACTCTCAGGTAGCAGGAAAACCAAGTTCGTGCAGTGCCTACTGAAACACTAAGAAATTTAGGAGCGGAATCGCCGACTCCTCCAAATTTCCAACACTCCAGCTCCAAGCTGTCAGTTACAGCAGGTTACGACTGCAAACAATTTACCATCCAATACGTGCGTACGGCACAGAGAAAGGCTGAGAAGGTTACCTGTCGGGTAAGACGATATCTCGGCAGGGATGTGGTGTCACTGCCAGGCTTTTATGGAGAAGGTGATGAATGACAGCTGATGAGGTGTGATGAATGACAGCTGTCCGTAGGGTTCCAGGAAGGCGGCTGCGCCCTCTGGTGCCTGAAGCCCGCTTTCAGGCAGGGTGCCCTCTGGTGTTGGGCCAGCAGTACCTCCTCTTCTTGCAGCCCACATAATTTTAGCTGTTCTTGTGGACAAGTTTACCCTTGACTTTACTTGTGCAGAACTTGGGGTGACTTGTTTTGTGATTTGCAATGTACAAATAAATTGAACTGAATTGTTGATGTTTTATTGTGTTGAACGCTTTGTACATATATATTTTTAAAGTGCCATATAAATTATTATTATTCAGTCATTCACTTTGTATACTCACTTACACTTACTAAAGGTCATGTGGGGCTTATTATTAGGGCCCGAGGAAAAAATCCTACGAGGACCCTATTGGAATTGCACTGTTTTATTATTATTATTATTATTATTATTATTCTCACTTTTAAAATTCAAATTTCGGCCTCTTCCCATGCTCAAAAACTCACCAAACTTTACAACATCCTCCGGCCGGATCCGAAATTCTTTTATTCTTTTATTTATTTATTCTTTTATTTTGGGGGTTGCGCACAAGGTCGCAATGAAATCGCGAAATAGCGCCCCCTAGAAATTTTCAAAAAACCCTCCGCATAAAGGTATTTTTGTTGTAGCGTCACGAAATTCGGTACACATATTTACCATGCGAGGACGTACAAAAAAGTCTCTTAACGTCATGGTGAAATGTGGACAGGAAGTTGGCCATTTTGATTTTAAGTTTCGATTTTGATGTAATTTTTTCCATTTTTGGCCATTTCCACTACTTACATTTGAACAAACTTGTCCTAGGGATTTCATCCAATTGTCTTCCAATTTGGTCAACATCATCATGACCCCATGGTGATCAAAAGTTATCAAAACTTTTCGGAGGACGCCATTCACTTCGAACGGCTGTCACGCCCACATACTTAATCATAGATCCTTCAAACTTGCTGGACATAATGAGGGCTCCGCCCTGAATGTCTGCATATATTAACTTTCCACCTCTGCCATAGCTCCCCCGGTGGTAACAGGAAATGCCTTATTTTTACTTTAACAGGTCCTGATGTCACATAGTTAACCCAATCAACTTCATTCCACTTCTAAAACACGCAGAACAAGTTGGTGAACGTAGGCAACGATTGCTGTGAAGTTACTAGTAACGGCGTCCGTGTGGCGGCATGCCGAATATCGACCCTTTGCCATGAAATTACGTTCTTCCTTTTGACGGCTTTAATTTTGTCATATCATGAAAATTGATACACACGTCAAGCACGACAACCTCTTACAATTCATAGGGGCGTTGCCCATGGGCGGGACAAAATGCCTCAATAGCGCCCCCTTGAAACTTTCAAAAACCCCTCACCATAGGGGTTTTTGGAGTAGGGAGATGAAAATTGGTACACATGTGTGACTTGCATAGACGTACAAAAAAGTCTCTTGCACCATGGGTCTACTCCAAACAGGAAGTCGGCCATTTTAAATTTTCGTGTCATTTTGGTGTGATTTCCACACGTTGTATTTGAACGAATTCCTCCTAGGGATTTTGTCCAATGCACTTCAAATTTCTTTCAGAGCATCCAGAGATGATCAAAAGTTATCGAAAGCTTTTCTCTATGTCGAAGGGTGTGGCCGCTATGGCGCCGCCATTTTGACCCTTCGCCATGGAACATCAAGTCATGATAACTCCTTCATGCTGTGCCTGATTGACTTGAAACTTCACATGTGTGATGACAGTTGGCCCCTGAACACACCTGGCTCCTCTGCTTGTGCTCTGAGCGCCCCTAGTGGATGAACAATCAACTGGTCATAACTCCTTCATGCTTTACCTGATTGACCTGAAACTTCACAAGTGTAATGAGGGTCAGCCCCTTACCACACCTTGTCCCTCTGCTTGTACACTTTGCGCCCCCTAGTGGATGAACTATCAACATGTCATAACTCCTTCATGCATTGTGTGCTTTGCTTGAAATTTGAACTGTGTGATGAGTGGTTGCCCCTGTATGCACATGCCCACATCTGGTCACAAGGGGACGCACTGGCCTTGGTAGGCGGTCGCGCTGAACGAGGGCCCGTATATGACTGCTTGCAGTCCTAGTTATTATTATTGTCCTCTTGACCACGTCTACATCAATAAATGCATTGAGCTTCTGCCACAAGATTGACTGATTAGATATTTGCTTGAATGAACAGTTGAACAAGTGTACAAGAGGCCACTGAATGCAGATAAATAATACTTAAGCTTGTCAGTAATCAGTCTTTGAATACAGCCTAACTAATCTGTCAAACAATAATTTCCCAGTGTCGCATCTGTATTATAATAGCCAAGTAACATCTGTGTGTGTGTGTGTGTGCGTGCGTGTGTATGGGTTTGATCTCACAGAAACCGGGGAGAGTTGACATTTGCCTTTTGGTATGCTTATGTATTTTGGGTCGAGCATGAACGCTATGAAAACAGGGTTTTGGGGTTTTAAATGCTGTTATTGTGGTTCATAATATGATTTATTGTGCTTTTCTAGTTCAGTTGGTTTAGTTTGTTCAGTTAAGTCTCAAGTTGCCATTACCATGAGTGAGTTAAGTTTCATCTTGCCAGTACCATGACTGAAAAGCATATTGCGTTTGATGTCTTCCACCATCGTCTCTGTTTCTGCCTGTCTAAAAATAGAAGCACCTGTTTGCGGCAGAATGCGGACAAGACAAAAAGCTCTGCGTGCGTGTGTGTAACTTCGATTACAGAGAAATTGGGGAGAGCTGACAAAAAGGCACATTGATAGGACAAATAATTTTGGAGAAGCTCCGGATATTAGCTAACAACAGTGAACAATAGGCGTTGCTACATTCTGGATTCACACGCCATTTCAGCAGGGGCCGGTGAATCTTAAATGTGTGACTGCGTGCGTAGGTGATTTTATTTAGTATGTTCAATGTAAGTACATAATATAATTGTAAATGCACTACAAATACATGGATGACACAAGAAAGTGAAAACACGTATTTCCACTGTGGTCCATTTAAAAATCAAATGACAAAACAGAAGTAATAAAATAATAATAGTGATAATAATATAACAAGAACCTAAACAATTTATAAATACATTAAGGCAGTAAATTAAGATTATAAAAACATAATTAACAAAAAATAAAAGGGTTGAGTTCCTTTTCTTTTCTCCTTCTATTGTTAAGGTCTAAGGTTCTAAAAACATTCTGGACTCACACACCATTCCAACTTATTATAGAAACTTTGCTTAATTTGTTACCAGCCTTGAAAAAATGTCAGCTACCTATTTTATAAACACTACCCAATCTAGAACCCGTGGATCCCCATGGGCAACGTGCTAGTAAACATATAATTTCAAGATCAGTAGTCATTTCAAATTGAATTCTGAGTTCCTTCAGAGCCACAGATGCTGATATATGGTATTGTCTATCGCAAACTGTTAAATAGCATTATTTTAAGAGAAATTATGATAAAGAGGCGCAAAATAAATAAAGTAAATACTCATGGGAGACAGATTTTTTTTTAATGCAGAGTAAATGTTTCAAACCAAACTTGTTTGAGTTGATCACTTTTAGCTTTAAAATATAAAACTGACTTTTTCATGCAGCCTGTGGTCATGCATTATGGTTGCAAACATTTCTCAACCTGAGGCGGTGAATGTAAGTCTTTAGATGACTAAAAGCATATTTGAATAAAAAAATTGCAGATTAGCACATCAAATATACGTAGTTTCGCTGCATTACATCATTATCATTACATCATTACACATACCCGTAAAAACTAGTTTTATATGGTGCATAAGAATGCATTACAATAATTCTGCATGTACGTGCCTAAAGCCCCCCAACAAATACTTTCACTCATGAAGGTTGTCAGTCATTGTGATAAAGTTAGAAGTTTACAGCAGCTGTTCAAAGACCATAAAAAGCCCAGTTGCTGTAAACATCTTGATATTGACTGGAAGGAGGTCTTGTCTAAGTTTTTTTTTTGTTTTTTTTGTCGGGTCAATTTAACAGACGCTGTTGGATGAGAATTTAATGAGGATGAATAAAAGGTTATCTTACAAGAAAACGCAGCATCAATAAGAATATGATCAAAGGTTCACACTAGTGCTGTGTGCATGACTAAAGTTTTATTGCCTTTTAGAGAAACTCTTTAGATAAGCCATACAACTTCAAACTTCTTTATTACCTCCACCACCAAGTAGGTAATGTTTTCACTGGGATTTATCTGTCTTGTTTGTTTGTTTGTTGGCAGAATAACTCCAAAAGTAATGAATAGATTTCAGTGAAATTTAGTGAGCAGATAGATAATGAACAATTCTTTTCACTCCCAACTTGTCACATTTTCATGCAAAACCATTTTTTTTTTTTTGACCGAACGTTACTAAGTGCTGAGTTGGTTAGGCCCTTCACATCACTTAGTGACACGCATGGAACTGGTAATACTAACCCTCGCCTTCACCATAACCATAACCTTAACCATGACCATAACCACAATCACAACCATTACCAAAACTATAACCCTAACTCAAACATAGACGAATGTTCCCTGATAAAACAAAAATCAAGTAGATAGTTCTTCTGAATGTATTTCCCTGCACATCACTAAATGGTGTGAAGGGGTGCTGCCCAAGTGTAAATATGTGACAAGTTGGGAATGAGAATTTATAGGTTTGGAATATATTCTGGAACTGAGATTCAGAAGAATGTTTGGCATGTAGCAACGTTTAATTCCAAAAAATCTGAGAGGATGCTGACAAAAACTTGGTGAGCAGATGAATCCAAGAAAACGGGATTTGATTTGGAATTTGGTCTGGAACACATTTCGAATCCCAGAAGTTTTAAGTGATAGCCGTGCACTCTCTGCATACCTTCTTGTTGCAAGTATGTAACGTTCTGCGGTATGTGACCCTGAGATCCATTATAAGCATGGCTGCACATTGGTGCAGATTTCAGACAGATCATGTTGTTTTCCTTCTTATGCAGAGAATCAGGCTTCACCTGATGTGTGTATTTTATATGGTGGAGACATACACCTCTTTCCACATTTACTGAAAGAGTTTTCCAATGAGGCCAGTGGCATTTTTTTTTTTTTTTAGATTAAAGGAGCTATATTGACAATCTATAGCTCATAAGGTAAGTGCATTTGGTGCATGTCCAACTCATTTTTTGCTGCTTACACAGTATGTAATCAGAGTGCAAAAGTGTGTAGCAAAGGTGCATTTGATGACTTCATTAGTTATGGGCATGTTTTAGGGCCCCTTCACACATAGTACGAATGTGGTCGAATTGCACATGAATTGCGCCGGCTGGACACGCCACCAGCAGACGTGGACATGATAAGAGCGCCCTGCTTCTCATTCATGTCATTTCATGACTGTATGTCTGTGTGACCATGGCTCATCTACAGAGGAACAGACAGATCATACTTGTATTGCCGCTTGTTAAGAGGGACTCAATGAAATGCAGTGTTTTATATGGTATGTGGTTTTATTTTTTCTTAAATATGTCCATGTCCTTCTTGATATCAGCCACTTTCCCACAATTTTTACAGGATAGCAATGGTAGTTCAGTGGTATAGTTTTGGACTGGCAATCAGAGCTTTTGAAAATTGCAGGTTCGAATCCCGTGGGTGGCATGTATTTTTTTTAATGTTTTTTTACTTTCACAGCAGATGCGCAATGTGTAACCACATTGCGCAGCTGCTGTGTTCCCGCGCGCACGAAACTGTCGCAGCGGCATCGTTCATGCCTGCCCATCGGCTCAGTGTTTTCATGGTTCACTCATACAAGCTGTTCTGCCATAATTCGCCCTGAGTTGTACTTATTTATACTATGTGTGAAGGGGCCCTTTAGACATAACATCAAATAAACTAATCAGGTTGTAATCTGTCATTCCCATTAAAGCTAGAATGCCGGCAATCTTCAATAGATAAAATATAGTCTGAAGTTTAATATATATAAACTAGATCATATTTAGAACCCATTAAAATTTTGGGGGAATTTTTAATTCGTGGGAACATACATAATTTGAGGGAAATCCATAGGGTATTTTGCCCCAGCGAACATCAAAACCTGCAGATGAATTCAAGCCTGAACTCAGATAATCAGATCATAACAGACTCAGATAATAACCATAACTGTACACCGTCAGACACCAGTCACCAGGCAACTCACCTGTCCAAAAGCAGCGCTGCAAAATCCTTGTGAGTTCGATCGCCAGTCTTCTGTTGCTGCAGCTAGCGGTGAAACCCCCCACGTGACCCGTGGCATCCTGGCTTTCGAATTTTTGGCACGTGCCAGTAATTCAGAATTTGTTTCAATGCGGACGAATTTTAATCATGTTCAGACTAATATTTTGGGTATCCTTTATATTCACACTAACGAACAAAATTACTTTGGTCCCCGTCAAAATTCTAACAATCGTCTCAATTTCAATATGCTTCCTGGCACTCTAGCTTTAAGACACAAGTACACCAGAAATTGATGCATTGATATTTAGACAACAGACTCAAGTCAGCTTTTATAGTGAATTGGGTTTGCAACAGTGTATCACACTGCATCAGTAGACAGCAGCCACTAAAGTTCCCTGAGGTGAAGCAGTGGTGCAGTAAAGTGAAGTTTTGTATATTTCCATTAGTATCTACTTTTATATAATTTAGTGTTATGTTAATTTCTGGTCCTTCTTTTTTGTGTGCATTGGGTGTACATGTAGAGCATACATAAACTCATAATGTGTATATTTGCTCTTACAGGTGGCGCGCGGCGGTTATGCTATCATCATCATGGCCCTGTACTGGTGCACAGAGTGCCTCCCTCTGGCTGTGACTGCGCTGTTGCCAGTTGTCCTGTTTCCTATGATGGGCATCATGGAAGGTGGAGCGGTATGTGCCTGTTTTGAGTTTCATTCTACAAGTACACAGCATATTTACTTTAAATTTAATGCACAAGGTAAAGTTTTATTAATGACAAGAAAGGTTTTCTAATGTTCAGAAAGATGGATTGGTGGAACTTGAAATTCCTTTTAGTGGGGGTGTCTAGTTTTTGTTTTTCAAACAGAATTGTTTTCTGAAACTACAGTTGTATTTGTTTCTTGCACTTTGAAATTCTGAACCACATTCTGAAACTGATTTGTACTGAGTGTTTCAAATGATTTAAAATAGTGAAGCACTTTTTTTAAGCAATTATTTTACATAGTGTTTTGAGTGCTTTTCAAACAGTAAATAATATTTCAAAGTGATCAGTTCATTTGAATAGAGGACATTGTACAGGGGCGTAAATATAGGCAGCAGTGTGTGTATGTGTGTGTGTGTGTGTGTGTGTGTGTGTTTGGGATGGGGGGTGGGGTTTGGTGAATGGACCTTTTGTTATCTTATAGCCTTATTCCAAAATTGATGAAATTCACTTTTTTTCCCCTCAAAATTCTACATGCAACATCCCACAATGACAATGTGAAAAAGTTTTTTTTTTTTTTTTTTTTTTTTTTAGATTTTTGCAAATTTACTAAAAAATAAAAACAAACAAACAAAAAATCCTAACAAATCACATGTACATAAGAAATCACAGCTCCTGAGCTCAAAATTGAGCTCAAGTGCATCCTGTTTCCACTGATCATCCTTGAGATGTTTCTACAGCTTAATTGGAGTCCACCTGGGGTAAATTCAGTTGATTGGACATGATTTGCAAAGGCACATACTTGTCTACATATAAGGTCCCACAGTTGACAGTGCATGTCAGATCACAAACCAAGCATGAAGTCAAAGGAATTGTCTGTAGATCTCTGAGACAGGATTGTCTCCAGGCACAAATATGGGGAAGGGTACAGAAACATTTCTGCTGCTTTGAAGGTCCCAATAACCACAGTGGCCTCCATCATCCATAAATGGAAGAAGTTTGGATCCACCAGGACTCTTCCTAGAGCTGGCTGCCCATCTAAACTGAGCAAATGTGGGACGAGGAAAGCCAGTCTCCCCCCTTCAGCACTCACCACCTTCTACAGGGGTGCCATTGAGAGCATCCTCACCAGCAGTCTCTCAGTCTGGTATGGCAGCTGCCATGTTGCTGACCAGAAAGCGCTACAGAAAGTGGTGAGAACAGCAGAGAAGATCATAAGATCAGCCCGACCATCCATACAGGACCTGTACCCATCCCGCTGCCACAGAAGAGCCATCAACATCATCAAAGCCCCTACCCACCCCTCAAACAAACTGTTTACCCTCCTACCATCTGGCAAGCGCTAATCTGCTGCAGGACCACCAGACTCAGCAACAGCTTTTTCCCTCAGGCCATCAGACAGCTAAACTCACTCCCAAAAGCAAGACCATAACCCCCCACCACACACACACACACACACACACACACACACACACACACACACACACACACACACACACACACACACACACACACACACACACACACACACACACACTACAGACTAAACTACTTTATGCACATTCCTTTGCACAAAAAACAAAAAGTTTACAAACTTATTCACCTCCATGCTGCTACTCTGCACTTTTGCCACATTGCACCTATATTGTTGTACTCAGTACTATTGCACTCCAGTAACATACCTCAACTGACTACTTTCTGAAACACTATGACAGCCTTGGAAATGTATGCTCACTGTTGTCTATATGTCATGTTGATTGTTGTTCTGTTTCTGATATTATTTGCATTTTATGTCCTAGTGATGTCTCATGCCCAGTTTGTATTTAGTTGTATGTCTAATTTAGCCTCTGTTACTGCACATTTGGAGTTTGGGGAAATGCAATTTCAGTCTTCTGTGTAATGTACTGTTGCATGGCTTGATTGACAATAAAGTTCACTTTGACTTTGACTTTGAGAAGGGCCTTAGTCAGGGAGGTGACCAAGAACCTGGTGGTCACTCAGAGCTCCAGCATTCTTCTGTGGAGAGAGGAGAACCATCCAGAAGGACAACTAAACCATCTCTGCAGCAATACACCAATCATCAGGCCTGTATGGTAGAGTGGCTACTCCTTAGTAAACAGCACATGGCAGCCCACCTGGAGTTTGCCAAAAGATACCTGAAGGACTCTCAGACCATGAGAAACAAAATTCTCTGGTCTGATGAGACAAAGATTGAGCTCTTTGGCGTGAATGCGAGGTGTCATGTTTGGAGGAAACCAGGCACCATCCCTACAGTGAAGCATGGTGGTGGCAGCATCATGCTGTGGAATGTTTTTCAGTGGCAGGAACTGGGAGACTAGTCAGGGTTGAGGGAAAGATGAATGCAGCAATGTTCAGACATCCTGAATGCTCCAGAGTGCTCTTGACCTCAGACTGGGGCGACGGTTCATCTTTCAGTAGGACAATGACCCTAAGTACACAGCCAAGATATCAAAGGAGTGGCTTCAGGACAACTCTGTGAATGTCCTTAAGTGGCCCAGCCAGAGCCCAGACCTGAATCTGATTGAACATCTCTGGAGAGATCTGAAAATGGCTGTGCACCGACGCTCCCCATCCAACCTGATGAAGCTTTAGAGGTGCTGCAAAGAGGAATGGACAAAGCTGGCCATAGATAGATGAACCAAGCTTGTGGCATCATATTCAAGAAGACTTGAGGCTGTAATTGCTGCCAAAAGTATTGAGCAAAGGGTGTGAATACTTATGTACATGTGATTTCTTAGTTTTTTAAAGTTTTAATAAATTAGCAAAAATTAAAAAAAAACTGTATGTACTGTAAAAGCTGTTTGTTTGATTGTTTGTTTTTTAAAGGCTGTGACAGCAGCAACAGGAAATTCAGTAAGGCTTACTTGAGGAGCAACATGGGGCAGTACAGGTTGACCAGGGTGACTGTCCATTGAATTTGGACATATTTGAAGATTTTGCTCAATGCAATGTTTACTGAATGGGTGAGTTGGTTTGTGTGTGTTTTGTAACAAATTAACACTATGGTTTGTCTTTATAGCCCAATGTAACTATCTTACGCCACTGACAATCTAGTAATGTCAAGTCTTTGATCTAGTTTAACTTTTCTGAAGTAAATTTACCAGTAGTATGTTACAGAGTCACATGAAGATGAAGTGCCATTGATAGCTTCCAATGTCTCCAGGAGCACTGCCTGATAAGTGTGTTTTGCCCACCACAGGAAATCAGAGGACACAATCTGCCAAAAGAGTTTTGACAGAATTGGACTTAATCTAATAGAATAATAGGTAGGGGAACACATACTTTGTTCTTGTGTTTAAATTTTAATGACGTCCTGCCAAGGATTTAATAAAATCATCAGCATTTATTTATTTGCCTGTCTGTCTGCCTGTTTGTCTGCCTGTTAGCAGGATTACATCAAAACTACTGCATGGATTTTAACGAAATTTTCACCACAAGTAGATATTAGGCCATGGAAGACTCCATTACATTTTGGATGTGATCCTGATCTGGATTCTGGATCAAGATTTCACTCACTTTATATAGGCTTTGAAGGATTTTGTCAAAACTACTTCACGGATTCTTACAAAAATAGACCACAGATAGACACTAGGGCATGGAAGACTCCACTGAATTTTGGAGGTGATCCGGATCCCGATTGGTGGACATCAGAAATCTGCAATTGCGCTTGTTCATGGTTGTTTTCTTTGTGTGATGTGTTTCAGGTTAGTGTTGAGTATTTGAAAGACTCCAACATGCTTTTCATTGGTGGCCTGTTGGTGGCCATTGCAGTGGAGCACTGGAACCTGCATAAACGCATCGCTTTGAGAGTTTTGCTGCTCGTTGGTGTTCGTCCGTCTCTGTAAGAAACCTTCAACTCTGGTTACAGGCACTAAACCTAAAAACAAGATCAGAATGAAAATCAATCAATCTATCTATCTATCTATCTATCTATCTATCTATCTATCTATCTATCTATCTATCTATCTATCTATCTATCTATCTATCTATCTATCTATCTATCTATCTATCTATCTATCTATCTATCTATCTATCTATCTATCTATCTATCTATCTATCTATCTATATGGGTGGTCCTCTACATTATGCCAAAAATAAAAATGTGACTTTCTTGAGGTGCTTCCTGACAAAATTGTTCATCTTGATGAGAAAATGTTTTGTGCAAAATTTTATTTCGATACGACTATTCTAACCGCTGCCGTGCGCGAGGTGGAAATTGCAATAGATGAGGATATTAGCACAAACCAGCAATAGTAATGTACCTGTTCACAAATGAAATACAAACTGAAACAACAATCCTTTCTCTTTTAAGTGACCATACAGGAGAGATAAAAAAAAGTATTACATGTCACTGTCCACCTATTTTGTGAAAACAAACAGTCATGGGGAGTAGCGTTTGGTTCATATTTTCATCTCCTCCGGGAACTGACGTTGATGCAACTCAACAACTTGCAGCAGATGGCGCTGCTGTTCATCCTTCGTTAGAATCTGATTTGTCATCCTGGATAACTGCAACTACTCGCTCAGCAAAATCATTGACAGCAGCAATGTTATCCAGGACCGACTGTGACGACTGGAATGACGGGTCGTCCTCCCATTCTGAGGGATCCTTAATGAGGATGTCCATGTTGACGCTGAATGCCTCAAAAATGCGTCCTGAGGCCGATGTAACAAATTCTGCAAGTAATCAACTAATTTATCCAGTCCATAAGTCAAAATGTCACTAGCACATCAGAAAAAAACAGAGGCCGGGCGGTTTTTTTGGGACCACCCTAATATATTTGGGTGGTATTTTAAGAAAAAATATATAAAATCCTCAAATAGGAAATTTAAACAGGTTATTTCATTACCCCAAGTATGACAACATATGAATATTTGTTATTGATCTGACTTCACGACTATCTCTTCACAGGTTAATGATAGGCTTCATGATGGTCTCGTCCTTCTTGTCCATGTGGATCAGTAACACGGCTACTACAGCCATGATGCTACCCATCGCCCATGCTGTGCTGCAGCAGCTCAAAGCCACTGAAGCCCAGGCAGATGAACGAGAGGTCCAGGTTGCGACTGTGAACAGTCGCACATTTGCCCTGGAAATCATGCAACTCAAGCAAGAAGTTATCGATGAGAAACTCACAGAAATTATGACTCAGAAAAATCAGACGGAGACCATCACGACAGAAGAGAAACCCACGGAAATCCCGACACAGAATAACCAGATGGCAACCACAGTGTGTACGTATGTCAGAAAACACAAACTTACTCACAATAGAAAATAAGGAGCTTAAAATCACATATGAGTATTATAGAACACATAAATATATTCTGAGATATAGAAGTAACGCCGTGAGGGCCTGCTGAAAAGATCATGTTAACCATGATGGCATTGTGTGAGGAGATCAGGTATTGTTTTTTTTTTTTTTCCCACAAACTGCATCTCTTTTTAGGTCCACACACCTTTTTCCAAAATTGCTGTCAGTTGAAGGCCACATCTGCACACAGCAGCAACCACTGACATGTGAGCTGGGGTATTGTTCCAGTAAAACAATCAATCAATCAATCAATCAATTTTTTTTTTATATAGCGCCAAATCACAACAAACAGTTGCCCCAAGGCGCTTTATATTGTAAGGCAAGGCCATACAATAATTATGTAAAACCCCAACGGTCAAAACGACCCCCTGTGAGCAAGCACTTGGCTACAGTGGGAAGGAAAAACTCCCTTTTAACAGGAAGAAACCTCCAGCAGAACCAGGCTCAGGGAGGGGCAGTCTTCTGCTGGGACTGGTTGGGGCTGAGGGAGAGAACCAGGAAAAAGACATGCTGTGGAGGGGAGCAGAGATCGATCACTAATGATTAAATGCAGAGTGGTGCATACAGAGCAAAAAGAGAAAGAAACAGTGCATCATGGGAACCCCCCAGCAGTCTACGTCTATAGCAGCATAACTAAGGGATGGTTCAGGGTCACCTGATCCAGCCCTAACTATAAGCTTTAGCAAAAAGGAAAGTTTTAAGCCTAATCTTAAAAGTAGAGAGGGTGTCTGTCTCCCTGATCTGAATTGGGAGCTGGTTCCACAGGAGAGGAGCCTGAAAGCTGAAGGCTCTGCCTCCCATTCTACTCTTACAAACCCTAGGAACTACAAGTAAGCCTGCAGTCTGAGGGCGAAGCGCTCTATTGGGGTGATATGGTACTACGAGGTCCCTAAGATAAGATGGGACCTGATTATTCAAAACCTTATAAGTAAGAAGAAGAATTTTAAATTCTATTCTAGAATTAACAGGAAGCCAATGAAGAGAGGCCAATATGGGTGAGATATGCTCTCTCCTTCTAGTCCCTGTCAGTACTCTAGCTGCAGCATTTTGAATTAACTGAAGGCTTTTTAGGGAACTTTTAGGACAACCTGATAATAATGAATTACAATAGTCCAGCCTAGAGGAAATAAATGCATGAATTAGTTTTTCAGCATCACTCTGAGACAAGACCTTTGTGATTTTAGAGATATTGCGTAAATGCAAAAAAGCAGTCCTACATATTTGTTTAATATGCGCTTTGAATGACATATCCTGATCAAAAATGACTCCAAGATTTCTCACAGTATTACTAGAGGTCAGGGTAATGCCATCCAGAGTAAGGATCTGGTTAGACACCATGTTTCTAAGATTTGTGGGGCCAAGTACAATAACTTCAGTTTTATCTGAGTTTAAAAGCAGGAAATTAGAGGTCATCCATGTCTTTATGTCTGTAAGACAATCCTGCAGTTTAGCTAATTGGTGTGTGTCCTCTGGCTTCATGGATAGATAAAGCTGGGTATCATCTGCGTAACAATGAAAATTTAAGCAATACCGTCTAATAATACTGCCTAAGGGAAGCATGTATAAAGTGAATAAAATTGGTCCTAGCACAGAACCTTGTGGAACTCCATAATTAACTTTAGTCTGTGAAGAAGATTCCCCATTTACATGAACAAATTGTAATCTATTAGACAAATATGATTCAAACCACTGCAGCGCAGTGCCTTTAATACCTATGGCATGCTCTAATCTCTGTAATAAAATTTTATGGTCAACAGTATCAAAAGCAGCACTGAGGTCTAACAGAACAAGCACAGAGATGAGTCCACTGTCCGAGGCCATAAGAAGATCATTTGTAACCTTCACTAATGCTGTTTCTGTACTATGATGAATTCTAAAACCTGACTGAAACTCTTCAAATAGACCATTCCTCTGCAGATGATCAGTTAGCTGTTTTACAACTACCCTTTCAAGAATTTTTGAGGAGAAAAGGAAGGTTGGAGATTGGCCTATAATTAGCTAAGATAGCTGGGTCAAGTGATGGCTTTTTAAGTAATGGTTTAATTACTGCCACCTTAAAAGCCTGTGGTACATAGCCAACTAACAAAGATAGATTGATCATATTTAAGATCGAAGCATTAAATAATGGTAGGGCTTCCTTGAGCAGCCTGGTAGGAATGGGGTCTAATAAACATGTTGATGGTTTGGATGAAGTAACTAATGAAAATAACTCAGACAGAACAATCGGAGAGAAAGAGTCTAACCAAATACCGGCATCACTGAAAGCAGCCAAAGATAACGATACGTCTTTGGGATGGTTATGAGTAATTTTTTCTCTAATAGTTAAAATTTTGTTAGCAAAGAAAGTCATGAAGTCATTACTAGTTAAAGTTAATGGAATACTCAGCTCAATAGAGCTCTGACTCTTTGTCAGCCTGGCTACAGTGCTGAAAAGAAACCTGGGGTTGTTCTTATTTTCTTCAATTAGTGATGAGTAGAAAGATGTCCTAGCTTTACGGAGGGCTTTTTTATAGAGCAACAGACTCTTTTTCCAGGCTAAGTGAAGATCTTCTAAATTAGTGAGACGCCATTTCCTCTCCAACTTACGGGTTATCTGCTTTAAGCTACGAGTTTGTGAGTTATACCACGGAGTCAGGCACTTCTGATTTAAAGCTCTCTTTTTTAGAGGAGCTACAGCATCCAAAATTGTCTTCAATGAGGATGTAAAACTATTGACGAGATACTCTATCTCACTTACAGAGTTTAGGTAGCTACTCTGCACTGTGTTGGTATATGGCATTAGAGAACATAAAGAAGGAATCATATCCTTAAACCTAGTTACAGTGCTTTCTGAAAGACTTCTAGTGTAATGAAACTTATTCCCCACTGCTGGGTAGTCCATCAGAGTAAATGTAAAGGGAGTTTTCAGGGAATACTGTTAAGTCTTCTATTTCCATACCATAAGTCAGAACAAGATCTAAGATATGATTAAAGTGGTGGGTGGACTCATTTACTTTTTGAGCAAAGCCAATAGAGTCTAATAATAGATTAAATGCAGTGTTAAGGCTGTCATTCTCAGCATCTGTGTGGATGTTAAAATTGCCCACTATAATTATCTTATCTGAGCTAAGCACTAAGTCAGACAAAAGGTCTGAAAATTCACAGAGAAACTCACAGTAACGACCAGGTGGACGATAGATAATAACAAATAAAACTGGTTTTTGGGACTTCCAATTTGGATGGACAAGACTAAGAGTCAAGCTTTCAAATGAATTAAAGCTCTGTCTGGGTTTTTGATTAATTAATAAGCTGGAATGGAAGATTGCTGCTAATCCTCCGCCCCGGCCCGTGCTGCGAGCATTCTGACAGTTAGTGTGACTCAGGGGTGTTGACTCATTTAAAGTAACATATTCATCCTGCTGTAACCAGGTTTCTGTTAGGCAGAATAAATCAATATGTTGATCAATTATTATATCATTTACTAACAGGGACTTAGAAGAGAGAGACCTAATGTTTAATAGACCACATTTAACTGTTTTAGTCTGTGGTGCAGTTGAAGGTGCTATATTATTTTTTCTTTTGAATTTTTATGCTTAAATAGATTTTTGCTGGTTATTGGTGGTCTGGGAGCAGGCACCGTCTCTACGGGGATGGGGTAATGAGGGGATGGCAGGGGGAGAGAAGCTGCAGAGAGGTGTGTAAGACTACAACTCTGCTTCCTGGTCCCAACCCTGGATAGTCACGGTTTGGAGGATTTAAGAAAATTGGCCAGATTTCTAGAAATGAGAGCTGCTCCATCCAAAGTGGGATGGATGCCGTCTCTCCTAACAAGACCAGGTTTTCCCCAGAAGCTTGCCAATTATCTATGAAGCCCACCTCATTTTTTGGACACCACTCAGACAGCCAGCAATTCAAGGAGAACATGCGGCTAAACATGTCACTCCCGGTCCGATTGGGGAGGGGCCCAGAGAAAACTACAGAGTCTGACATTGTTTTTGCAAAGTTACACACCGATTTAATGTTAATTTTAGTGACCTCCGATTGGCGTAACCGGGTGTCATTACTGCCGACGTGAATTACAATCTTACCAAATTTACGCTTAGCCTTAGCCAGCAGTTTCAAATTTCCTTCAATGTCGCCTGCTCTGGCCCCCGGAAGACAATTGACTATGGTTGCTGGTGTCGCTAACTTCACATTTCGCAAAACAGAGTCGCCAATAACCAGAGTTTGATCCTCGGCGGGTGTGTCGTCGACTTTGTCAGCTTTCCTTGGCATCTGGTCTTGACACAGTTATGGTCAGACGTTTACATACAGCTGTTATGGGCATGAATGTCATGGTAATTTGGGGCTTTTAATGATGTCTTTGAAGTGTTCTTTTGTAAAGTTCATATATATATATATATATATATATATATATATATATATATATATATATATATATATATACATAATAGTTTTGAGTTTGTAGCGTCAACAACAGATGCTACTGTTATTGTGAACACCCCCTTTTCTACTTTTTTTTTTTTTTTTCTAATAGCCCAATTTCATAGCCATAAGAGTGTGCATATCATGAATGCTTGGTCTTGTTGGATTTGTGAGAATCTACTGAATCTACTGGTACCTTGTTTCCCCATGTAACAATAAGAAATATACTCAAAACCTGGATTCATCTTTTTAGTCACATAGCACTACTATTATTCTGAACACTACTGTATATATGAATGTTTTTCTAAACCGTTTAATAAGTGGTGCTGAAGGTTCTACAATGGTTTTTAATGTGACAAGGCCAAGGCCTATTAACTCATCATGAGTGTTCATGATTGACTACAACTGGGAGTTTCTCTTTTACAGGATAAAACAGGTATATTTAACAGCACTCATTGGACTGACCAATATAAATTCACACTTGTGCACCCAATTCTTGTTATTTTTTTTAAAGTCATTAATGATGTTGTTCAATCCTTCCACCCTGGCAAAAGAGCAGTTCAAATACATCATTAAAATGTGAATTTATTAGACAGCCATGCAACACAATTTCACTCATATACAACATAAAACTCAAACAAAGTACTCAAAGAAAAAAGCCCAAAATTACCATGACATTCATAATCATGATGGGTATATATGAACTTCCAACCACATGCCTTCATACCCCTGTGCCAGCAAGCTGACATATGGCTTAATTTATGGCTGTGTCCTTTGGAATGTAGACATAAATCTGTTTGCTTTCCAGAAAAAGTCCCTGCAGGCAAAATGAGCTTGGATTTCTTTGGAAGGAGGGCATGTGTTTCTACTGCATATATTTGCTCCTTATCTCTGTGTCAAAGACATGGACCCTGACCCATCCAGGGTTGGGAAATGTTCAGTAAATTTAACCAGATGTACTTCAAAATGCTTCAAAGGTTCCAGCTTGACTTGGAAAAAATCTGGCGCTCTTTGATCAAGGCAAAGAAGCCAAATGTTTTTGCAATACAATTTACGTACTCAGAATGATGCAGATCTAAAATCTAGCACATGTAGTGACTTTATTTAACTTAAAGGGGAAGTTCAGCATTTCTCAAGCTGAAATGACACAATCAAGACGTGTTTGAAGTGTACACTTTCAGGTTTCATTCAAAGGTTTTAACAGAAAGGGGAAGGGAGTTGACAGGCGGAATGTTCAGGAATGGTAGGACACAAATGCACAGCTCCAGCAGACAGCTCTGGTTTTTAGTAAACTTTACTGAAGAGGATAGCAGTGGTCAGTAGACGAGTAGGCAGTCCAATAAAAGCAGCAGTACAGAAATCATCAAGCTAAATGGTGTGGTCAAAGCAACAGGCAGGAGGTCAGGTGCACACTATGAGGCAGACAGGAACAAGAACACAGGTACAGAGCTGGAATGAGGGCACAAGGCATGACAAACTGGCGAAAGACAAAACCACCCAGTGAGCTTATAAAACCCCAGGTGATAATCAGTGAATCAGGAACAGGTGCACACTGAAAGCACCAGAAGCAGGGCGTGGCCTGAGATAGAGAGAGAAACTCCCATCACCAAGAACCAAGAGAAAGACGAGAGAGACAAGAGAAACAGAGACAGACAGACCCAAGCAGAAAAAATCCCAACAACAGAATAAACAAACCAAAACCCTGATAATACAAACTAACAAAACTCAAACTCTGACAGTACCTTAATCTTTGATTACTGAAATACCAACGTTCCTCGCAAATTATAACCGGAGTGTTGTGAAAGTGTCGTGACACGGACCCACAACAGGGGGCGTTAATGAACGGACAATGGAATAGCCAAAAGGTAACAATTTAATGTTGTGAATCACACAACGATGTACAGACAATAACAATACAGTGACTGTCAATCATACACCAGGTGACGTGTGGGCAGGCTCGACGATAGAAGACCCCTGGCGAGAGAAAAGCCGGATCCACACAGCTTCCACCGCCAACGGAGCTGAAGAACACCGGAGCCGCCAAGCCCTGCGCCCCAGGTGGCCGCTGTCTTCACCAGTCAGACCCGGTACTGCTGGCAGAGAACAGAGACAGTCCAGATGAGTGTGAGGTCGCACACTCAGTAATCCCACAGTCAGTGTTTAGTTAGGAGGGAGCACCTCCACCTCCAATCACACACTCGTGCAGCTCCTGTTTCACCACTTATCTGGTTTGGGGTGTGAGGCGAAGCCGTCGCTGATGACACCAAATGCCAATCCCACAGATAAGGACACACCAGGAAAACGGCTGCAAAGAAATTCAGATTAATACTCAATGTTTTGAGTCAGCAGAGAAAATTACCTGATTGGTAGTTGATTTCTCGGCGAGGAGATGGAGTTGCAGTCCGGCCTTTGTAGTGGTGGTGATGGGTGACAGCTGGTGTTGATAGGTGACAGCTGTCACTTCCAGCGGCTCCGACGCCCTCTCGTACTTGGAGCCCGCACTCCAAGCAGGGCGCCATCTGGTGGTGGTGGGCCAGCAGTACCTCCTCTTCAGCGGCCCACACAACAGGACCCCCCCCCCTCAACGGGCGCCTCCTGGTGCCCGACCAGGCTCGTCCGGGTGCCGGGCGTAGAAATCGGCCAGGAGGGCCGGGTCCAGTATGAAGCTCCTCTTCACCCAGGAGCGTTCTTCGGGTCCATATCCTTCCCAGTCCACCAAATACTGGAATCCCCGGCCCTTTCGACGAACGTCCAGGAGTCGGCACACAGTCCAAGCCGGCTCCCCGTCGATGATCCGGGCAGGCGGCGGCGCCGGTCCAGGGGCACAGAGGGGAGAGGTGTGGCAGGGTTTGAGTCTGGAGACGTGGAATACTGGATGTATCCGCAGTGAAGCTGGCAGCTTCAGCTTCACTGCGGCTGGACTGAGGACCTTCACGATGGTGAAGGGTCCTATAAATCTGTCCTTAAGCTTCTGGGATTCCGTTTGTAGAGGTATGTCCTTTGTGGATAACCAGACCACCTTCCCGGGCTGGTATGCAGGGGCCGGGGAACACCGGCGGTCTGCATGGGCCTTAGCCCTCGTACGGGCTCTGAGCAGGGCAGAGCGGGCGGTACGCCACACCTGATGGCACTTCCTCAGATGGGCCTGGACCGAGGGCACCCCGACCTCTCCCTCCACTAGCGGAAACAATGGGGGCTGGTACCCCAAACACACCTCAAACGGGGAGAGGCCGGTGGCAGATGAAACTTGGCTATTATGAGCGTACTTGATCCAGGCCAGATGGTCACTCCAGGCCGTCGGGTGCGCGGAGGTCACGCAGCGGAGGGCCTGCTCCAGTTCCTGGTTCATCCGCTCTGCTTGCCCGTTCGTCTGGGGGTGGTACCCAGACGAGAGACTGACGGTGGCCCCCAGTTCCCTGCAGAAACTCCTCCAGACCTGGGAGGAGAACTGAGGACCACGATCCGAGACTATGTCCGATGGAATCCCATGCAGACGCACAACATGGTGGAACAGGAGGTCTGCAGTCTCCTGGGCTGTCGGGAGCTTCGGGAGGGCCAAGAAGTGGGCCGCCTTGGAGAACCGGTCCACTATCGTTAAGATGGTGGTGTTGCCCTGGGACGGCGGGAGGCCCGTGACAAAGTCCAGGCCGATATGAGACCAGGGGCGACGAGGCACAGGCAGAGGCTGGAGGAGGCCTTGGGCCTTGTGATGGTCGGCTTTGCCCCTGGCACAGGTGGTGCAGGCCTGGACATACTCCCGGACGTCGGCTTCCATAGACGCCCACCAGAAGTGCTGCCGGATCACTGCCACGGTCCTTCGCACCCCTGGGTGACAGGAGAGCTTGGAACCGTGACAGAAGTCAAGGACCGCAGCCCTGGCTTCTGGTGGGATGTACAGTTTGTTCTTCGGACCTGTCCCCGGGTCCGGGCTCCGTGTCAGGGCTTCCCGGACGGTCTTCTCCACATCCCAGGTAAGGGCGGCCACGACAGTGGATTCGGGGATGATGGTTTCAGGGGGGTCTGACAGCTCGGTCTTGACCTCCTCTTCGTGCACCCGGGACAGGGCGTCAGATCATTGGTTCTTAGTCCCAGGGCGGTAGGTGATCCGGAAGTCAAAATGCCCGAAGAACAGCGACCAGCGGGCTTGCCTGGGGTTCAGACGCTTCGCGGTCCGGATGTACTCCAGGCTCCGATGGTCCGTGAAAACCGTAAATGGTACCGATGCTCGCTCCAACAGGTGTCTCCACTCCTCAAGAGCCTCCTTCACCGCAAGAAGTTCCCGATTGCCGACGTCATAGTTCCGTTCAGCTGGGGTCAACCTGCGGGAAAAGTAGGCACATGGATGGAGAACCTGTCGGACTCCCCGCTCTGGGACAGCACGGCTCCTATCCCTGAGTCAGAGGCATCCACTTCAACAACAAACTGGCGCTTGGGATCGGGCTGCACCAGAACCGGTGCAGTCGAGAACCGGCGTTTCAACTCCATAAATGCGGCTTCACACCGATCCGACCAGGTGAAGGGGACTTTTGTGGAGGTCAGGGCTGTCAGGGGGCTAACTACCTGACTGTAGCCCTTGATGAACCTCCGGTAGAAATTTGCAAAACCGAGGAATTGTTGTAGTTTCCTACGGTTCGTTGGTTGGGGCCAATCTCTCACCGCCGCAACCTTGGCCGGATCAGGGGCGACGGAGTTGGAGGAGATGATGCACCCCAAGAAGGACAAACAAGTGCGGTGGAACTCATACTTCTCGCCCTTCACAAACAGCCGGTTCTCCAACAACCGCTGTAGGACCTGACGTACATGCTTGACATGGGTCTCAGGATCCGGAGAAAAGATGAGTATATCGTCTAGATATACGAAGACAAACCGATGCAGGAAGTCCCGCAAGACGTCATTAACCAATGCTTGGAACGTCGCGGGCGCATTGGTGAGGCCGAACGGCATGACCAGGTACTCAAAGTGACCTAACGGGGTGTTGAATGCCGTCTTCCACTCGTCTCCCTCCCGGATCCGAACCAGGTGATAAGCATTCCTAAGATCCAATTTCGTGAAAATTTGGGCTCATGCAGGGGCGTGAACACTGAATCCAACAGAGGTAACGGGTATCGGTTGCGAACCGTGATCTCGTTCAGCCCTCTGTAATCAATGCATGGACGGAGTCCGCCGTCCTTCTTGCCCACAAAAAAGAAACCAGCACCCATCGGGGAGGTGGAGTTCCGGATCAACCCGGCAGCTAACGAGTCCCGGATGTAGGTCTCCATTGATTCGCGTTCCGGACGTGAGAGGTTGTACAGCCTGCTGGACGGGTACTCAGCGCCCGGTATCAAATCAATGGCACAATCGTACGGACGGTGCGGGGGCAGCGTGAGTGCCAGATCCTTGCTGAAGACGTCAGCAAGGTCGTGGTACTCGACTGGCACCGCCGCCAGATTGGGGGGGACTAAAACCTCCTCCTTAGCTGTCACACCGGGTGGAACCGAGGATCCTAAACACTCCCGGTGGCAGGTTTCGCTCCACTGAACCACAACCCCAGACAGCCAATCAATCCGGGGACTGTGTTTTAACACCCATGGAAAACCCAAAATCACTCGGGAGGTAGAAGGTGTTACATAAAACACAATCTCCTCCCTGTGATTCCCAGACACCACCAATGTCACTGGCTGTGTCTGGTGTGTGATCAGTGGAAGAAAGGTGCCATCCAGCGCCCGCACCGACAATGGTGACGGCAAGGCCACCAGAGGGAGCCCAACCTCCTTTGCCCATCTGCTATCCAGCAGATTCCCCTCCAACCCCGTGTCCACCAGTGCTGGGGCGTGAAGGGTTAGATCCCCACTCAGGATCGTGACTGGGATTCATGCAGATCGTCGGGGTTTCCCCACGTGGGTGTTGTGACCCACTCTTAGCCCAGTCTCTAAGGACGAGTGCTGTTGTTTTGACCGTTTGGGGCATTCTCTCTGTATGTGCTCGGTAGAGCTGCAGAGAAAACACTCTCCACGGATCAGCCTCCTTTGTCTCTGATCTGATCGTTTTTTGGCCCTGCTCGTTTCCATAGCAACGTCAGCAGGGGGAGCTGTTGTCACGTGGAGAGCCCTGGCAGTGGAGCGTGGGGAAGTCGGCTTCCTTTCAGACCCGAGAGGAAGAGGGACGGCTTGTGCCTGGCCACGCCCCTCGTCTCGTTCCCGTCGGTGTTCCATTAATCGGTTGTCTAACCGTATAACCAGGTCGATAAGCCCATCTAAATCCCGCGGCTCGTCCTTCACCACCAGGTGCTCCTTAAGGACCAGAGACAGTCCGTTTACAAAGGCGGCGCGGAGCGCAACAGCATTCCAGCCGGCTCGCGCTGCCGCGATGCGGAAGTCGACTGCATACTTCGCCGCGCTCCGACGCCCCTGCCGTATCGACAGCAGCACACTTGAAGCGGTCTCGCCTCTATGAGGGTGGTCGAACACCTGTCGGAACTCCCTCACAAACTCAGTATAAACCGTTAGGAGCCGTGAATTCTGCTCCCAAAGCGCCGTAGCCCAGGCGCGTGCCTCTCCTCGAAGCAAATTGATCACATAAGCCACCCGGCTGGCATCTGCTGCGTACATGACGGGACGCTGTGAAAAGACGAGCGAGCACTGCATCAAGAAGTCCGCGCACGTCTCCACACAGCCTCCGTACGGCTCCGGAGGACTTATGTATGCTTCAGGGGAAGGTGGGGGGGTTCGTTGAACGACCAGCGGAATGTCTGTTTCTGGCGCACGGTCAGCAGGAGGAGGTGCTGCAGCAGCGCCCGGAGCACGCGCTTCCACCTGGGCGGTGAGAGCCTCCATCCTACGATTGAGAACACTGCTCTGCTCGGTAATTAAGTCCAACCGAGCGGTAAAGGCGGTTAAGATGTGCTGCAGCTCACCCAACACGCCTCCTGCTGGCGCCTGTGCACCTCGCTCTTCCATTGGCTGTTCAAGCGATGGTTGACGACCCTCGGGATCCATGACGCTGGCCGAGAAATCCTGTTGTGAAAGTGTCGTGACACGGACCCACAACAGGGGGCGTTAATGAACGGACAATGGAATAGCCAAAAGGTAACAATTTAATGTTGTGAATCACACAACAATGTACAGACAATAACAATACAGTGACTGTCAATCATACACCAGGTGACGTGTGGGCAGGCTCGACGATAGAAGACGCCTGGCGAGAGAAAAGCCGGATCCACACAGCTTCCACCGCCAATGGAGCTGAAGAACACCGGAGCCGCCAAGCCCTGCGCCCCAGGTGGCCGCTGTCTTCAGCAGTCAGACCCGGTACTGCTGGTAGAGAACAGAGACAGTCCAGATGAGTGTGAGGTCGCACACTCAGTAATCCCACAGTCAGTGTTTAGTTAGGAGGGAGCACCTCCACCTCCAATTACACACTCGTGCAGCTCCTGTTTCACCACTTATCTGGTTTGGGGTGTGAGGCGAAGCCGTCGCTGATCACACCAAACGCCAATCCCACAGATAAGGACACACCAGGAAAACGGCTGCAAAGAACTTCAGATTAATACTCAATGTTTTGAGTCAGCAGAGAAAATTACCTGATTGGTAGTTGATTTCTCGGCGAGGAGGTGGAGTTGCAGTCCGGCCTTTGTAGTGGTGGTGATGGGTGACAGCTGGTGTTGATAGGTGACAGCTGTCACTTCCAGCGACGCCCTCTCGTGCTTGGAGTCCGCACTCCAAGCAGGGCGCCATCTGGTGGTGGTGGGCCAGCAGTACCTCCTCTTCAGCGGCCCACACAACACGGAGTCCCTCATTTTAAACAGGTCCTGGACATGCTGTGGCAAAAGTTTATTTTTTACTTTAAAAATAATTTGTATTATGATATAATCAGTCATTATACTTACTGTTAATGTCACTTCAACTATTGTGGTGGTGTTCAGAGTAAAAACAACAAAAACTGTCAGTGTCCAAATGCTTATGGACCTGATTGCATCTTCTTGATCGTCAATATTCCTTTTTCCTTCACCATGTGGTGAACAGTGTTTTTCCTCAGTGGTGACAGTTGTAGGCTATCAACACCTTGGGTCACTTTCAGATTTCTCTTTCCCTCTCCTAAGGTCCTATCTTCAGGTTCTGTAGCACACAGTGTAAAACACAGGCACACATCCATTTGTGCCATGTCTGAATAAGCATTGCTACTAGACAGTGCATATTCTGAGAGTAAATGTAAGCACCGGGTAGAACAGGACTGGGTTTAATGACCCACATTAGGAGGTGGTGGTCAAGTGGATAAAGCTGTGGGCTTGCAACCAGACAATCCTCAAGTTGTTCCCAGGGTGCAGTTTGAGTGACTTGCCTGGCAACACTCTGATATTGGTGTGTGAGTGTTGAGGCATTACTATAATGCAGCCCATTTACAATTATTTAAGGGTGTGGTTGTGGGCATTTTATAAACAGATCATTAAACCAACCATCAGAGCGTCACATGTGGTATTGAAAGACATAAGTGGAAGGGTTTCAAAGTTGATGTGTGAGAAAAAAGGGGACATAGCACTGGAAGTGTCATGACATTTGCAGTGAAATTGTCAATATTGCATCCTTTCCAACCTCTTCCCTGCACTACTTTTTAAAGTATGTGCAGTTCAGTCTGTTTGAATTGAATTTTTGCTGTTGTACACATTGTTGTGTGCATTGCCACAGTGTGCTTCCTTCATTTCTGTTAACACTGGAGAGTGTGATTATTGTTCGTAATGTTTTTTTGTATCAAAGCACAGGCTGTTGCTAGTTTTAATGATGTGTTATCTGCAGACAGACGTTCATTTCAAACCATTTTTAATGTCCATACTCCTGTGAAAATGGAATTCAGCCCCATTATGTGCTGTGTGTTTTCCATTAGTTATATCTTTTATTTCATCATTATATTTGTATTCACTTCACTTTCAAGTTCCTGCGAGTGTACATTTGTCGAGAACTCGCTTAAGTAAAGCCTGCAGTCTTAAGTTACCACAAAATCACTGTGCTACAATTTTGATCAAAGTGAAGTTTGGTTCAAAGTGAGAATGCTTTCTTGTGACTGATGATATGAATGCAATAACTTTGCATGTGACCATACTTCATTTTTAAACAAACATACCCTTTAATACACAGATGCACAAGTGCAATTGATATCAAAGGAAAATGGGCATGGGCCAGGTGTTAGTCAGTAATGACACTTGGATTGTGTATTTCTGCACTGTTGTGTAATGCGGCACATCATCCCATAATATAGCCTTCATATCAGTATGAATGTTCTTGGGAGTTAAACTGTTCTGCAACAACTCTATAAAAAAGCAATGCCAATCGTTTTGTCTCTTTTGATGATCCTTGCTACCACCAACAATCATTGTCTTTTACAGCACCAATCTAGCTGGACCTAGAAGAAAAACACAGATGCGCCTGATTTACTAAAGGTGTGGGTGTGTTAAAAATATGTGCAAATCCCATAGCACTCACAACAAAAAACAACAAACAAACAAAAATTAAATAAACAACAACAACAAAACATACATGCTGATTTACTAACAAAGTGCACTGTGGATTATACCTTTCAAATGGGCAAAATAGCGTGTATTATCCATTTTGGTACATTTGCCTTCATGAATATACAATTTCAGGTGTTTCCACCTGAGTGCACAAAATTGTTGGTGATAACATGTAAATAGGTGAGGTTTGCACATGCAACACAATTTATCAAGGTCAAAAAGAAACGTAGTGGGTGTTGATTGCATCTAAATGATGCACATTTGAAACCTTGGCATTAACTTATTGTGTTTGACAGGCAGCTTGTTCCATAATGCTGTTCCAGCATGGAGGCTGCACAGAATAAACAAATAAAAATAAATAAATTGCTCATTGTAAATGTCAAGCATATTTAAAGCGTTAACGGTTGTCATTATGATTGCTTCTTTAAAGAATAAACATCTCCATGTAACAGGTGGACCACACACAGTTGCACATCAGAGTCTGTGTGCACAGGATACACACTGTGTTAACACTTTCAAAAAATTCCTGTTTTAGACATTTAATTATTGTTCCATCCACAGTATTTAAGCAAACTGGTGAATGATTACATTTCTTTCTGCTCGTGGAATGCAGGGAACTGTGTGCAAAGTTTTCTTTGTACTTTGCACTGGTTGAATGCAGCATAATTATTCACCAGTTTGCTTAAATAATGTGCAATAATTGTTGTTGTTGTCCTTTCGGTGGCTCCCGTTTGGTCTGGGTGATCACAGCAGCAGCAAGAGCCGCAATGGTATTTGGCACAAGTTTTACGTTGGATGCCCTTTCTGACGCAACTCCAGTTTTACCCGGAGAAACACACACACAGCCCCTGGTGTTCTGAAGAGGTGTCCCATCCAAGTACTACCAGGATCCACAGTGTTTAGCTTCTGAGATCTGACTGGATCAGACTGACACAGGGCACAGAGTGGTTGCGTGGATGGAACAATAATTAAATGTCTTAAACTGGAGAATTTTTGAACATGCTCAGTAATGTGGCAGAGTTCATGCATAAGGAAGCACAAGGTTCATACCTGCAAGTTGCTGACTGAATTTAATTTTGTGCAAATTTTTGTGTTATCCTAATTGACAAAACTACTGTCTACATCATGTCTCTATCCCAATGCACAAAAGTTTGGATTGCCCACAAAATTTAGCACTCCTTATCTGGGATCTTAGTAAATCAGGCCGTTAGTTGTCACAAGAACTGAGAGTTTCACTGATCAGGTATCATCACTTCATAGTCAACATACAAACCCTTTTTTTTTCTTTTTTAACCCTTATGCACATCCTTGTCGAAGCAGGACACATTTTAAAATTTGGAATACATAACCTGGTCTCTTGGTGATAGATGTTACTTAAGAAATGTATTTATGCCTGACTAGAGAGTACATATTTCAAAGTTTTTTTTCTTGTTTCTGAATTCCTCGGGCTCCAGATGAGCATGAATGGAGTCCAGAGTCACGCCAGGAGGCACGGAGACGAGCGACAGAGCATAAATACAAGCTTCTGACCAAAGGAATGAGCCTGAGTGTGTGTTACTCTGCCAGCATCGGAGGCACGGCCACGCTCACCGGCACAACCCCGAACCTCATCCTTCAAGGTCAAATCAACAAGTATGGCATTAATAAAAATAAGCAAATATAACATTTTATTCCTGATACTTTGTGTGAAAGCAAATTAATCTTTGTTGCTTTTATTCCCTGTGAAGGGTCTTTCCTGATAATGGCGGTGTGATCAACTTTGCCAGCTGGTTTGGTTTTGCTTTTCCCAACATGGTGCTGACGCTGGTCATCGCCTGGGTTTGGCTTCAGTTTATGTTCTTGGGCTTCAAGTAAGACCTCCTCACCCTCAGACTATAAATGTGGTTACAGTCATTTGGGCCAACTGTTATTTTGCTTATCATGCACATCCCATAAAATAAACACTGAAATGTGTTCCACATGTACATACCTGTCACTCAACAAACGACATGCTATCTGTCAATAATCATCTATATTATAATAGCCAGGTGGCCTCTGTGTGCCTGTATGCGTGTATGGCTTCGATCACGGAGGAACTGGGGCGAGGTGACATTTGCCGTTTGGTATGCTAATGTGTTTTGGGTCAAAGATGAATAATGTGAAATCAAAGTTGATAGGACTAATATTTGTGGAAAAATTAGCAATATTAGCGAACAACAGTGAGCAATGGATATTGTGCTGCAATGCAAAACAGCAGTTTGGGGTTTTAAATGTTATTGTGGTTCAGTTTAACAGTGTTGTTAGTGTTATTGAGTTATTGTGTTTTTGTAGTTTAATTGGTTTGGCTGTTTTAGTTATCCGTGTCATGTTGCCGTTACCATGAGTGAAAACTGTACTACGTTTGATGTAATCTGTCACCGTCTGTTTGTGGGTGTGACAAAAATAAAAGCACCAGCTTGTGGCAGAATGCAGAAAAGACAAAAAGCTCTGTGTGTGTGCGTGCATATAACTTCAATAATGCATAAACTGGGAGAGCTGACATTTGGTATGCTTATGTATTTCGTATTAAGGATGGACACCGCCAAAACGGACCATTGATAGGACTAATATTTTTGGAGAAACTATACGGATATTAGATAACAACACTGAACAATGATGTTGCTATTACATTCTGGACTGACACGTCATTCCAGCAAGGGACAATAATCATCTTTATATTAAAAGTGTGAGGACGTGTGTGATTTATTTAGTAAGTTCAATGTAAGTACATAATATAATACGTAAAAAAATACAGGATGACACAAGAAAGTGAAAACAGTTATTTCCATTGTGGTCCATTTAAAAACCAAATGACAAAATAGAAGTAAAAATAAAATAATAATAATAATGATAGTGTGTATTATGATAACAAGAACCTAAACAATGTATAAATACATTAAGACAGTAAATTAACATAAAAATAGGTAATTAACAAGAAATAAAAGGGCTGAGTTCTTCTTCTAAAAATTGTTGAGGTCTAAGATTCTAAAAACATTCTGGACTCACACACTATTCCACCTCATTACAGAAACTTGCATAATTTATTACCACCCTTGAAAAATATCAGCTACCTATTTTACAATACCCAATCTAGAGCCCATGGATCCCCACGGGCAATGTGCTAGTTATCATATATAAGGGAATGTGCACACAAGTATGCTGTTTAACTTTTTGAGCACAATCTTTTTTAAAAGAGCTTTTATTTTACTTACTTTTGTAGAGCAGGTAGCATAGTTTTGTTGGACAAGACAGTAAACCTGTGCTACCTCAGTCCACCCAGCTGTAAAAATGGGCACCAACCATGATTGGTGAAGTAAATGTGAGGCTTCATTGTAAAGTGCTTTGAGCACCTGCTAGATGTCAAAGCAGTCCTTCTTACTGAATTAGCACAGTTTGGGTGTTAGTATAGTCCATTGTTATTTTACATTGTTTTTGTATCACTGTTCAATCCCCAGCATCGTTGTTCTTTGCACTTTTCTTCTCAGCCTGAAAAAGACATTTGGCTGTGGTGAAAAAAACGACAGAGATAAGGAGGCGTATGCAGTGATGAAGGAGGAATACCGTAAACTGGGCCCTGTGTCATTTGCTGAAGGGGCCGTGCTGACCATCTTCACCCTGCTGGTGATCCTGTGGTTCACCAGGGATCCGGGTTTTATCGACGGCTGGGCAACACTCCTCTTCAATGACAAAGGAAAGTGAGTCTGCTTCTCAATTCTTAAATAAGATTTACATACCTCAAAGGGGATCACAGTATGCACGTTTTGAGCAGCGCCAAGAATCTCATCTTTCTTTCCAAAACTACACCGACACAGATATGAAACATCTTTCAAATAAAGAATGAATTGAAATGAGTAATAATCATCATCACATTAATAATAATAATAATAATAATAATAATAATAATAATAATAATAATAATATGTATATGTCGCAGACATGAACGAGTGAACCTCTACAGCATCTCACCATGTCACTGAGGTCCTTCAGACTTTTTTTGAGCAAATGCTTCAGGGAGCATAAGCATGGCTAAAACCTTTCAGGTTCTGTGGGAGCCCTTTTATGCCACTTTAAGCATTTTTTAATGTAGATATGAATTAATAAAAGTTTTCAGCTAGTTCACAGTAGGGCTGTACAATATGGCCAAATTATTATATCTCAGTGTTGTTATATCAGTATGATATACGATATGACTATGAGCTTTTTAAGAAAATCCTCCTCTACACCACTTCATCAGGAAGCTGGATTTTACATTTTTAATTAATTTATATCAAGTTGTAGAGATTTGCTTTCAGTTTGATTTTAAGGAAGATAACTTTAGATTTATTTATCTAAAGTTGTGTAACTGGTGTCTCACTCAACCCGAGTTACAGGAGAAATGCCGCTTTTAAAACCTGGACCTCATTTCTGGCATGAAATAAGGTCATTTACTCATCAATATAGCATTGGTGTCATTATTAGTCCACGGTTCAAATGACGTGTTCAATTCAAATCTGAGGCAACATTTTACTTCTTCTACTAAGATGGATTAGAACTTTTTGTGATACACAGCACTACCTACTGGACAGGAGGAACCTAGCAGTCAATATGACTCACTAATTTCAAAATGCAGCTCTTTTCAACCAGACGTGTGGTGCCGTGACATGTCAATCATCTGTGTCCAATCAGATTTTAGGGGAGTCCAGTGAAACCCCAGCCTCTGCTCTAGCTCCATCCATGCCAAGAAATGTTCAACAATTGACATTTCTTGTTTCAGTGTGGACTCAAAATTTGGCACTTCCTGTTTCAGTGTGAACTTGCCACTGAGTTCCTGTGAGATTACATGAGATCTTGTCTGTCAATCCAGGAAGTGTTTGACATTTGACATTTTCTCTGTCACTGTGGACTCAAAATTTGCCACTTCCTGTTTGGGACTCCCTGTACCATGAGCGAGCGTCGCGCTGCTGTGTGTCGCTTCACCCATATTATTATTATTATTATTATTATGACTGTAAATGGCCAGCTCTTGTGCCTGATACTTCAAAATGAAAAGAAGCTTGTGCTTGTCATGCCACCTCTGTCTTTAAACAGTGCGGTTAATCTGTGTGTGTGTGTGTGTCACATGAGCACAGACCAGCTCAGTGGGCACGTCAGCAAGTGGAGACCTGGGGCCTCATTCATAAATGATGAAGTGCACACACACAAAATGTTTGTTCACCTTTTCATATGCATGAACCGGAAATGAACGTGTGCACCTCGTGCATTTTTCAGTCTTTGCACACACATTTTTTTTTCAGAGCAAATCAAGCCTGACATGCTGAAGTGAAAACAAAAAATAAGATGCTGCTATGATACAATCAATCAAAAATTGCATTGTTAGTAATTGAGTGCAAACTCAATTTTACCATCCCTTATTATTATTATTATTTAGGGAAGTGGCCTCTGTTTGTCTGTGTTTGTGTCTTCGGAGCATCAATTGTAATCCAGAAAGAGGTGACTTTCGTTTAGTAGAATTATGTATTTTTTCATCAGGATTCAAGTCGTGAAAACAGCAAGGTGATCGGACAAAATATTTTTTGAAAAATTACTCATTTTTGACATCAACAAGCCTGTTTATGTCACACTTCCACACTAACAGCCTGTATTTCAAAATAAAAGCCTGTGAGGTTGCTGCACACTTGACAGAATTCATCAGTCTGTCCATCCTCTAACATCCCAGACAGCAGATCAAATCTGGACATTTTCTGTATGAATGTGACCCCCAAACACAGAATTAACATGTTCATACTCTGGACAAAACAGCACAATTGTGTCTCAACAGTGTCTCACACAGGCCAAAAAAAAAAAAAAAAAAAAAAAAAAAAAAAAAGATCTAATGTGAAGACTGTCAGTGCAAATATAAAATTTCACTTATTCATACTTTATTTACATGGAATATTGTCCTGGTTAAGCAGCTTCAGAAAAGTTTACTGGCAACAAAAATTCACTTAAGAAAATTGAACACAACTGAAAACAGATTAAACCTTCACTAAAGACTTTCATAAAAGCCAAGAAATTTTTCTATGTCAGTACTTAATAAATGTAGCATAATTGTAAACAAATGAACACATGTAGAACCTGTGGTTCCCCACGGGTCAGCGTCCTACTTGATTTAATTATTCGTGGTGTTGATGGGTGGTGCTAATAGTCACACTAGTGCCTCACACAAAGTGGTTGCATTAGTTGTGTTTCTGATCCACAACTGTCACTAAGACCACCAAATGAAACATATTTAGTTTTCTCCACCTCCCAAGAGATTGTCTCAGTTTCATATTTGGTGGAACTGCACTTCCTCTTTGCTTTTTTATTTTTCATTTCTGTGTTCTCCACTGTGTGACAGAATGGATGTGTTTCAACACAGATTTTATATGCAAATGATTTCAGGGAGTGTCTACCTCCATTAATGCAAAAATGTGGCCACTGGAAGAAGGCTAGTGTATGTCCACTTCCACGAGGACAGATTTTTAAAGGAGACGTATGCGTGCACATGGGTTTACATACCTGGTTAAAATAATGTGTATGCACCTTTCTGCCTTTGTGTGGACATTGTTTTAGCCGTGACTCTACAAAGCATTTTAAAAATAAGGCTTCAGATGTGGACATCTTTGAAATACATCAGACGTGCCATATGAGCCATTTTAAAGCAAAACTGTGTTTACAGAAGACTGTTTTCTTCATAGAATGTGTTTGTTTGTGTGTCTCAGGTTTGTGACAGATGGGACTGTTGCTATCTTAATGTCAATGCTGTTCTTCGTAATCCCCTGCAAGCTGCCCAGGTGGGGAGGCTACGGTTACACTGCTGAAGGTGAAATATTGCTTTTAATCCCTACTAATCACAATTAAAGTGAACATGAATCCTTATAATCCATGCATTATTAAATGTTCAAGAGACTTCATTTTGTTCTTCAGCTCATTAGAGCAGGTGATTGTGTTTACACGGCTGAAATGAAACATCCTTCGAATGAATTATGGCTTCTTGTTGAAACTTCTTGTTTCAGGTAAGAAGGTGACGTCCCCACCTACTCTGCTGACCTGGGAGGTGGTCCATGAGAAAATGCCCTGGAGCATCATCCTGCTGTTGGGAGGAGGATTTGCTCTAGCTGCTGGCAGTGAGGTAAACACCATGGGCCTGATTTACTAAAAAGATAACGAGTGCTAAATTGTTTGGGTAATCCATGTCATGGTCCTGTCATGATATCAAGTTGCAAACTAAGATTAAAGTTTACAACACAGCCATGCTGACATTCTTGCTATACTGCAGACACCATGATTCTCTACAGACATCACATCAAAAAGCTGACAAGAATCCAACTGCGTCATTTACAAGCAATCATGCATATCAGATAGCAAGACAGAATACCTGATTGGAGATGCTAAATCAAGCCAAGACAGTTAGCATGGAACAACTAATCACATCTTTTCAACTCAGATGGGAAACGCACATCAGTGGGTTGATAGATGAAAGACTACCCAAAACAGTATGGACTGACAGTATGACAGTAGGATGGACCGGGATGATGCATTTGAAGTGTCTTTTCCAAGACTGGCGTTGTGTGTTCGCCGCTCCTCTGGTTTTTCTCCAGTGGTTCTTGGTCCTTCAGTGTGCATTTGTAACCATTTTTGATAATTTAGTGCCTTTTTTGCGCTGTATGACACCGCACTTCACTCCCTCGGCTAGCGCAATGCTAAGCTACTCTGCAACTGAGCTACGGAGCCTGATCAACAACAATATACCTCGGGACATTCTCCCTATCAGAGAGCTTGGTTTGCTCCACCAGCCTCGCTGCGTCCACAGAGGCTCTCGGAGAAAGTTTGTGGGTCGTCTGTGCCGGTTATCTGGTCAACTGAGCGTATTGGCGCTCGGCGTCCACGTCATCAGAACGCTGCAGCTTCTGGGACTTGTAGTCCTGATGTGACAACAGCGGTTTCTGATGCTCTCCGGGCACTGGATGGAAAACATGGAGTGGATTTTAAGCTACTCAGGCCTATTCAAAGATGTCAGTCTGTCAAACCGACAGAAGTCTTCAGTTTTGGTCTCATTAACATCAGATCACTGTCCTCAAAATCCCTGTTGATCAATGATCTAATTATGGATCATCACTTGGACATGATTGGGTTATGTGAAACCTGGCTCAAACCCACAGCTGTTCTTCCTCTGAATGAGGCCTGCCCACCAGGGTACACATTTGGTCACATGTCTCGTGGTGCAAAGCAAGGCGGGGGGTATTGCTTTTATTTACAAATCCAGGTTTTACCTTCTTGACTGTTGGGGGTCATAAATATAATTCGTTTGAGCATCTGACTCTCCGTTCTGCTCATGATGCTACATATTGTCAGGGTCAGAAGTATGGAAATCAGTCATGTTATTTTGTCACTGTTTATAGGCCTCCTGTCCCATACTCTGAATTCTTAGATGAATTTGGTGCATTCATCTCTAGCCTGTCAGCTAGTGCAGACAACATTTTGATTATTGGTGACTTTAACATTCATATAAATAAGCCCTCTGATCCCCTTTGCAAGTCATTTATGGAACTTGTGGATGCGTTTGGATTCCAGCAATGCATTCACGATTCAACGCACATTAGTGGAAATACCCTTGATTTGGTTCTCACACGTGGCCTTGCTGTCATGAACATTGACATTTTGCCTCTTGCCTCGGTGGTCTCTGACCACTCATTTATTAGGTGTGCATTTATGTTGCCGCGTTTAGTGGACCGAAAGCCTTGTCTATCTCTGTGGTGACACATTAATCCCTCAACTATAACTGAACTTGAAGCCAGACTGCCTGAAATTTTGGCTTCAGGGTTGGAGAATATTCAATCAGTGGATAGTCTTGCGCATGGCTTGACTTCAGCGCTCAAGGCTACACTGGATAAGGTTGCACCGCCTCTTTTAAGGCCACGCCTTCCCAAGGCACAGTCGCCTTGGTTCAATGGTTACTTGTGTAGCGGGATGAAAGTCTCGGGTCCCAATTTAAAAGACGTTCCCGCTAGCTTGGCTAATGGGGAGTTCCCCTTTGGCTGACCTGGTAGAGGAACGGTCTTTTGGTGCGAGCTGCGTGGGTTCGATCCCCCACCGTCGTCCCTGCCACAAAGGTCCTGCTGCTTCAATCTGGCGTCACGAACAGGATGTGGGTCACAGAGTATGCTAACATGCACCTGTGACTTCGGGACGAAGTCAAAATGGTGGGGAGATGTGTAGCGGGATGAAAGTCCCGGGTCCCAATTGAAAAGACGTTCCCGCTAGCTTGGCTAACGGGGAGTTCCCCTTTGGCTGACCTGGTAGAGGAACGGTCTTTTGGTGCGAGCCGCGTGGGTTCGATCCCCCACCGTCGTCCCGGCCACGAAGGTCCTGCTGCTTCACTTGCGTGACCTTAGGCAGAAGGCTCGAGGTTTGGAACAGAAATGGCGTAGTTCTAAATTAGAGGTGTTCCACCTTGCATGGTGTGATGCTGTCTTAGATTATAAGCAGGCACTACTGGCTACAAAGCGTGCCTATTATTCTGATTTGATCAATAAAAACAAGCATAACTCAAAGTTTTTCTTTGAAACTGTAGCATTTCTCATTTATGGACAGCCACCTGTTATTCACTTTCACTTTTCAGCACAGGACTTCATGGACTATTTCGAGAAGAAAATTGAGGATATTAGGTTGAGCATATCTCAGCAGGCTTTGGTCCAACCACTGCATACTGCTATGGAGGTGGATGCGCCCACTGAGGGGTTACCCAGATATACAGATTTTGATGGTATCTTGCTAGGCACGCTGACGAAGCTCATGACGTCTACTAAAAGCACAACCTGTTTACTTGATCATACCAACAAAACTGTTTAAGGACCTGTGACCCATTCTTGGACCAACTGTGCTGTAAATTAGAAATCTCTCACTAACTTCTGGATGTGTTCCTAAATGTTTCAAGTCTGCAGTGATTAAACCATTACTTAAGAAATCCAATCTCGACCCTAATGTATTGAAGAATTATAGACCGATATCAAATCTATCGTTTTGTTCTAAAATCCTGGAAAAAGTGGTTTCGCGACAGCTCGTGGACTACGTCACTGAGAATAATCTTTTTGAGCCACTGCAGTCTGCTTTTAGAAAATACCACTCCACAGAGACAGCACTTACTAAAGTAGTGAATGACCTTTTGCGAGCAATGGACTCAGATACCACTACAGTCTTGGTGCTGCGTTTGATACTGTGGATCATCATATTTTACTCAGTAGGCTGGAGAATCACTTTGGGATTACTGGAACTGCTCTTGCATGGTTGACGTCATACCTGTCCAGTCATTCTTACTGTGTATTGTGTAATGGCACCTCCTCTGATCGTAGGGACATGAAGCTTGTGGTTCCGCAGGGATCCGTTTTAGGCCCCCTGCTTTTTTCCCTTTATGTAGCACCCCTTGGGAATATACTGCAGCGCTTTGGGATTCCCTTTCATTGCTATGCTGATGACACTCAATTGTACATGCCAATAACTGTGTTGTGTGGGCCGCTGAAGAGGAGGTACTGCTGGCCCACCACCACAAGATGGTGCCCTGCTTGAAGTGCGGACACGTCACCTGGTGTATGATTGACAGTCACTGTATTGTTATTGTCTGTACATCGTTGTGTGATTCACAACATTAAATTGTTACTTTTTGGCTTATCCATTGTCCGTTCATTAACGCCCCCTGTTGTGGGTCCGTGTCACGACACTTTCACAACAAACTGCTGGTAATCTCATTCACATAAAATCTTTGGAAGATTGCCTTGCATCAGTAAGAAGTTGGATGTCTAGTAACTTCCTACTTTTAAATTCTGATAAGACTGAAGTTATGGTTCTTGGTCCAGCGAGGTATCGGAATCAATTTGATCAGCTAGCACTTAGCTTAAGTTTGTGTGTTATACATCATACGGATAAAGTAAGGAACCTTGGAGTAATTTTTGATCCTACGTTGTCCTTTGATCTCCACATTAGAGACAGTACGAAGACTGCTTTCTTCCATTTGCGAAATATAGCGAAGAGGCGTCCCATCCGGTCTATGGCTGATGCTGAGACTTTGATTCATGCATTTGTCTCTTCTAGATTGGACTATTGTAATGCTCTATTTTCTGGCTTACCGCAGTCCAGCATTAGGGGTCTTCAACTGGTTCAAAACGCTGGTGCCAGACTTTTGACACAAAGCAGAAAGTTTGACCACATTACGCCCGTTTTGCCGTCCCTGCACTGGCTTCCTGTTCCTGCAAGATCGGATTTTAAAGTATTATTAGTTTATAAAATTGTTCATGGACTTGCACTTCCCTATCTGGCTGACCTGGTAAGCCCCTATGTACCAGCTCAGGCCCTGCGTTCTCAGGGTGCAGGACTTCTGTGTGTTCCCAGGGTGAATAAAAAGTCTGCCGGTCACAGAGCTTTCTCCTACCGTGCCCCAGCTCTGTGGAATGATGTCCTGGTACACATTCGGCAGTCGGATACTGTGGAGACTTTAAAGTCACGTTTAAAGACTCATTTGTTTCCGTTTTATCATTAGTGTTATGATGTGTTTTTATTCTTGTATTCTTTTATGGTTGTCTTTCTTTTATGGTTGTCTTTTTATTGTGTT
The DNA here is from genome assembly GCF_902500255.1 of Thalassophryne amazonica. Lineage (NCBI taxonomy): Eukaryota > Metazoa > Chordata > Actinopteri > Batrachoidiformes > Batrachoididae > Thalassophryne > Thalassophryne amazonica. Next base: position 59,575,669 of record NC_047111.1, read on the forward strand.
TTAAATTTTTAATTGTTTTTTTATGTTGTGTGAAGCGCCTTGACACGATTTCATCGTGAATTGGCGCTATATAAATTAATAAATTTGATTTGATTTGAGCAGTCTTTTACGGAGAACTTGCCTCGAACAGGCAAAAGAAGGGTGGTCAGAATCTCTGCTATAATAATGAGCTGAAACATGAAGAACATCAACATATCGACCCTGGTACACGGGAAGACCAAGGAGAGACAAGATCTACAGTGAGGAAAATAAGTATTTGAACACCCTACGATTTTGCACGTTCTCCCACTTAGAAATCACAGAGGGGTCAGAAATTTTCATCTTAGGTGCATGTTCACTGAGAGAGACATAATCTAAAAAAAAACAAAATCTGGAAATCACAATGTATGTTTTATTAATAATTTATTTGTATGTTACTGCTGCAAATAAGTATTTGAACACCTGTGAAAATCAGTATTAATATTTTCCTGTAGTTTTTCACCAGGTTTGCACACAATGCAGCAGGGATTTTGGTCCACTCCTCCATGCAGATTTTCTCTAGATCTTTCAGGTTTGGAGTTTCAGCTCCCTCCAAAGATTTTTCTCTTGAGTTCAGGTCTGGAGACTGGCCAGGCCACTCCAGGACCTTGAAATGTTTCTTACGGAGCCAATCCTTAGTTACCCTGGCTGTGTGTTTGGGGTCATTGTCATGCTGGACCCAGCCATGACCCATCTTCAATGCTCTTACTGAGGGAAGGAGGTTGTTTGCCAAAATCTCGCAATACATGACTCCGTCCATCCGCCCTTCAATACGGTGCAGTCATCCTGTCCCCTTTGCAGAAGAGCACCCCCAGAGTATGATGTTTCCACCCCCCATGCTTCACAGTTGGGATGGTTTTCCCAACCATCCTCTAAACATGGTAAGTGGAGTTGATTCCAAAAAGCTCTATTCTGGTCTCATCTGAGCACATGACCTTCTCCATACCTCCTCTGGATCATCCAGATGGTCACTGGTGAACTTCAAACGGGCCTGGACATATGCTGGCTTGAGCAGGGTTACCTTGCTGCCCTGCAGGATTTTAAACCATGACAGCATCATGTGTTACTAATGTAATCTTTGTGACTGTGGTCCCAGCTCTCTTCAGGTCATTGACCAGGTGCTCCTGTGTAGTTCTGAGCTTTCTCAGAATCATCCTTACCCCACAAAGTGAGATCATGCATGGAATCCAAGACCAAGGGAGATTGACAGTCATCTTGTGTTTCTTCCACTTTCTAATAAATAATCATAACAGTTGTTGTCTTCTAACAAGCTGCTTGCCTGTTGTCCTGTAGTCCATCCCAGCCTTGTGCAGGTTTACAGTTTTGTCCCTGGTGTCCTTAGACAGCTCTTTGGTCTTGGCTATGGTGGACAAGTTGGAGTGTGATTGACTGAGTGTGTGAACAGGTGTCTTTTATACAGATAATTTCAAACAGGTGCAATTAATACAGGTAAAGAGTGCAGAATAAGAGGGCTTCTTAAAGAAAAATTAACAGGTCTGTGTGAGCCAGAATTCTTGCTGGTTGGTAGATGTTCAAATACTTATTTGCAGCAGTAACATACAAATAAATTATTAAAATATCATACATTGTGATTTCCGGATTTTTTTTTAGATTATGTCTCTCACAGTGGACATACACCTAAGATGAAAATTTCAGACCCCTCCATGATTTCTAAGTGGGAGAACTTGCACAATCGCAGGGTGTTCAAATACTTATTTTCCTCACGGTATATGGCACAGCATCACCCAAAAGTCAGTCACTGCGATTGAGACCAAGTGCCTACATGACTACCAAAATTGCTTATGACAGAGGACGCATTGCCCTGACTCAGTCTGTCTATCAGTGCAGAGAGTGTAGATGGCCTTGCTGTTTGAAAGTCGGACTAACAGCACATGAATGTCCATGTAAAGTGGAACACACTAACCAGTCACCATCGAAATCGATGGACTGTCGATGATGATGGGCAATCTAAACGTTTGAGAGTTGGGGTGGAGACAGTTTTGTAGGTGATTTGCTAAGAGTAATTGCACAATTGATAGCTGGTGGTAACTTGATGTAGATGGCCGTATATAAATGAAGATGTTGTGTGTTCATGGCAGTAACTGCAAAATGAAATGAAATCATCCACTTACAGATATGCGCCTTGTGTTTAGTTACTCTGCCACATAACTGAGCATGTTCACACACTGGCAATTAAAAAAGAAAAAGCAGTCTCCTATTTCAGACTAATTCAGACATTTAATTATTATTCCATCTGTGGTATTTAAATTAGTGAATAATTATGCTGCGTTCCACCAGCAGAATGCAATGTTATTGACCAAATCTATTTGATAAAGTTCATTACTTGCTTGAAGGCAGCAGGATGGCGTAGTGGTTAGCACCATTGCCTCACACAGAGAATGTCCCAGGATTGCTTCTGATCTGACCCTTTCTGTGTGGGGTTTGCATGGGTTCCTGCTGGATGTTACGTCCAAAGACGAACATGTCAGGTGAATTGACCATTGGTACACCATTAAACCTAATTCCTGCTTTGCACAAAACATAAATTCCAGTTTTAGAATGCTGACATTCCTGCCTCCATTCACATGATATTTCTGTTTGTAGGAGTCGGGTCTGTCAGATTGGCTGGGGCAGAGTTTGGCCCCTCTGAAGAACATCCCTCCGTTTGCCATCTCCATACTGCTCAGCCTGCTGGTGGCCACATTCACAGAGTGCTCCAGTAACACAGCCACCACCACCCTCTTTCTGCCCATACTGGCCTCAATGGTAGGAAGAACTTGCCCACAGGAGGTGTGCCTACATGGTGCTTCCGTGATGTTAACTGTGATGTATGTTTTTTTGTTTCTTAGGCATCAGCCATAAAGATACACCCGCTCTACGTGATGCTGCCCTGCACCATTGCTGCTTCTCTGGCCTTCATGCTGCCTGTGGCCACGCCCCCCAACGCCATCGCTTTTTCTTTTGGACACCTCAGAGTCTTCGACATGGTGAGCTTTCCACAAATACATTATATATGTTAAAGTGTTATCAGTATACATGAGTTCTCTTTTTTCTCTTTAAAGATTTATTTATTTATTTTGCAGTGGAACAATATCACTTACCCTAACCGTGATACCCCTTACTCTTACCTAAACTTTAACCATAACCCAAATAATCACTGAAAAAAACAAACAAACAAACAGCAAAAAAGCCCTTTAATGTGTTTTCAAGTGTAACATGAGCAGACGTCACGTATTTCTGGTCTACACTGATGCTCCAGAGGTTCATTTTCAGACATTCTTGTGACATTTGTGACTTATTAATATCCACAAATATTGATTTGACTGTCTGGATGTGTTCTGTGCTTCCAGGTGAAAGCTGGCTTTGTGCTGAACATAGTTGGGATCCTGTGTGTTAATTTAGCTGTCAACACCTGGGGATATGTCATGTTTGACATGAAGAACTTCCCTCTGTGGGCCAATGATACACACACTAACCCTTAAGTTACGCCCGAAAGAAAGAGGAAAAACAATGAATCACAATGTGTTTAAAGAAGGGAAAAAGAAAAGGCCATTTAAATTATGAAGGATTTGTCAGAAAATGAGACTTGTGCCAAAAATCATGTTGATGTGAAAAGTTACTTCACTGCTTTAAAAATTTACACTGAGGTCACTTCCTTACATACATTTCTTTGGATGAAATCTTTTCTATTTATCACAATGACACAGTAAGCGTTGACTGATGCACAGAAAGTTTTTTTCCCAAGTGATGCTGTTTGCAGATGATATGTAAATAAAGCAAAACTAGTTAGTTGTATCAGTTAATTTAATTTATTACTCTGATCTTTTTGTCAGATCTAAAGCATGTTATTATGCTGCACTTTTCTATGCTCTTTTTTTCTTAATACATATATCTTATTCTGTAACATAGAAAGTCATAAATGAACATTTGTATATCTGCATCAGAAATGATCTTAAAATGTGACTATATTTGGAAAGATCCATAATTTGGGGAAAGGTGACTAAAAAAGAGGTGCGAGCCTTGTGCAAATCAGTGACAGAAAGAGGATGGCAACAACTACATATTTCCAGGAAAGAGAAAAGCAGATGTCTCAGAGCTTCCAGCGCACAGCACTTAATGACATGAAGTGCTTTTTTTGTATGCTGAAAATAAAGCAGAATCATGTCACCAAAGTGTTTCTCACTTTTATTTGCTTGTGACTCAAATTATTGAAAGAGACCAGACTCTATTTTCAAAAGTCCCATAAATCTGATTTTATTTTCATTTCTTTTAAATCAGTCACACCAGTGTCTGAGGTGTCAAAAACAACTTAAAAACAAACAACAACAAAAAGAACAGATTAATATTTTTTTTCATGTCCTGTAGGTTGTAAATCAGTTTGATGTGTAATTTAGTCCACTGTGTGTGAGTGCACAATCGGACAGGCTTCTACGAGGGGGAAAGAAAAGTCTGGAAAAGAAATTGGAGCTTATCTGTAACATTTCTTATTCTGCCTGTGCTGATGTATTTTTTTTTTTTTTTTAACTTTGCAGCTAGTTGCAGTTTTTAAAAGGACTGCTTAAACTCTGCTCTGTCTGTGTTTCTCAGTAATATTTCACATACAATCAGTCCCTCCAGGATTTCATGACCCATACCTGGGTAGAGGTACCACCCTGGGATGACCATACGTTTGGCCACAGTATACTGAGACTGATTTGTGAGTGCTGTTTAGTCTCCTTAAGTGGTACTGAAAAATCTGCTTGACCAACAGAATAATAGCTCCCATGTAGACCCCATATGCCCCAGGACTGGATTGATCTTGGATGGATGAGTGGAACCTTCAGACATGCCAGCAACTCCCAAAATTGCCACAAAAATGGTTGCAAATATTATACTATTATTGTTTTTTCCCCTTTGCATAATACATTAAAAGTGGTTAAAACATTATCAGTAATCACACAAATAGTTAATGGACTGGATTTATATAGTGCTTTTCCATCTGCATCAGACGCTCAAAGCACTTTACAAATTATGCCTCACATTCACCCCAGTGTGATGGTGCTGCCAAACAAGGCTCTCACTACACACTGGGAGCAATAGGGGATTAAAGTCCTTGCCCAAGGGCCCTTAGTGATTTTCCAGTCAGGCTGGGATTTGAACAGAGGATCTTCTGGTCTCAAGCCCAACACCTTAACCACTACACCATCACCTCCCCCAACTCATTTCATAGAATTCACCTTGACTGTTTTTATACCATAATTGATCTGAATACAACAGGCCTCTGTCATGGCGTGGCATGTTATGCAGTAGCAAAATGATGACTCTTTTATGTGTAAACATGAGATGTTCATGTCACGTTTCTTCACAAACAGAAACAAGGAATTGAGTTTGGTCATGTATGGCTGAAAGTACAAATATGCAGAAATGTTGTGGTGACTGGACAAAATTGCAAGGCTGTGTAGAATTCAGAGACTAGCTGAATTTGCAATAATTGCTGCAACTGCGACAAGGCAACTTCCTGGAGGGGCTGATTTACGGTTAACAAGTGGGTGGAGTTAACTGCAATTTAACTCAAGTCAATAATGCCAAAAAGAAAAATGTGCTAAATTGAGCCAAGTTCAGTTTGACAATCCAGCCACTGCAACACAATTCAGTGACTGGCTGCTCCTTTTTGTTTTCTAATAAATGCTACCCACTTAATACCACTTTTCTACTGAGCACATGGCAGCTAGTCTTTCTGGAAAGTATTCACAACACTTCACTTTTTCCTCATTTTGTTAATTTTACAGACTTATTCCAAAATTATTATTTTCCCTTCAAAATTCTACTCACAACACGCCATAATGACAACATGAACAGGTGTTTTTTTTTTTTTTTACCAATTTATTAAAAATAAAAAACTAAGAATTCACGGGTACTTAAGTATTCACACCCTTTGCTCAATACTTTGTTGATGCACCTTTATCGGCAATTATAGCCTCAAGTCTTCTTGAATATGATGCCACAAGCTTGGTGCACCTATCTTTGGGCAGTTTTGCTCATTCCTCTTTGCAGCACCTCTCAAGCTCCATCAGGTTGGATGCAGAGCGTCATTTTCAGATCTCTCCAGAGATGTTCAATCAGATTCAGGTCTGGGCTCTGGCTGGGCTACTCAAGGACATTCACAGAGTTGTCCTGAATCCACTCCTTTCACATCTTGGCTGTGTGCTTAGGGACATTGTCCTGCTGAAAGTTGAACAGTCACTCAGTCTGAGGTCAAGAGCGCTCTGGAGCAGGTTTTCACCCAGGATGTCTCTGTTCATTGCTGCATTCATCTTTCCCTCAATCCTGACTAGTCCATGGGTTAAAGCAATAAATTTTCATCTGACAGAAATTTTTTCCTGGCAAAAATCAATGCCAGCAATTCCCTAAAATGTGGCATAGTGGGAGCACACACTCTTTTTTCCTCAATAAATACAATAAACACATTATACAGCATACAAATCTATTCTAAATAGCCTCTAAGGAGAGACAGACAAAGCATAAAAAGAATGCAAAACCTGAACATAAAGGTACATAAAAGGGTGGTGGGGGTGGGGTGTAGTCTTAATTCTGGGGGTGCTCCCCCAGAACATTTTTTAAAGACCAAGTCAAATGTTGTGTATTCTGGTGGATTTTAACAGGTATGAAGTCCTCTGAAACAAATAAAACACTTCAATCTGTAAAAACATAGTATTGACTATGGGGGGTCTGGGGGATCTCCCCCACAAATTTTTTAAAAGAGCAAGTCAAATTTTGTATATTCTGGTGAATTTTAATGAGTAGGAAGCCCACTGAAACAAAAGTCACCTCAATCTGTGAAGTAAAAACACACTATTGATTATGGGGGGTCTGGGGGTGCTACCACAGAAATGTTTTAAAAGAGCAAGTCAAATTTGGTATATTCTGGTGAATTTTAATGGGTATGAAGCCCACTGAAACAAAGAAAACTCACTTCAAACTGTCAAGTAAAAATTCTTTGTCTTCTGTAGTATTTTGATCTGTTCTAATCCGGTGAATACACCAAATGGGTGCTGTGTCGCTGTACCGTCAATAAAATACAAAATTAGGGCCTAAAGCAACTGACAACATTGTTCTGCTGTGCACAAAGTAACACTGTCACCAGTTTTGGAAACGCATGCGCACTGAGAAACTCAAAACTGGCTTATTCACATTTAATCTGTAAAATGCTCTCACTTGTAAAACAAACTTGGGCTGCAACTAACGATTATTTTAGTAATTGATTAATCATTTTTTTTTTTTTGTTTTTTACTTACATGTGAGTTTTGCCATTATTTCTTGAAGTGAGTTATTATTAAAAGGCCTTTATCACACAACATCAACGTTTGAGCTTGTAATAAAGTTATGATGTTATATTCTCGTCAAAAACATACCTCGAGTAATGTTTTGTTTTATTTTGCACATACATACATCACGACACACCACAGAGAGATTTCCATCAGGTTTCATCCGATTATGAGCGTTTTTAGATGCCTACAGCAACTATATCAACCACTGACAACATATTACAGCAAGAGTCCACAAAAGTATTTTAAAGGCCTGACTAAAGTGTAATATGTGATCTTTAATAAGTTATTTTCATGAAAAAAGACACAAATGTACAGTTTACTGCATTTTATTTTTTCTTGTGTAAGAACACAGCTTAGATGTTTGACTGAAACAAATTGTCATTAAACTTAAATAAAACAGGGATGAAGTGGAGTCACTAGTTGTTCACAGTTAACAGTTATTTATTTCTATATTTTATTTATTTATGTTCATTGTTAGTTGGTTTTACCTTTTCTGTTGTGTTTTGTTTTATCAGGTTCTTTTTGTCTGTTTCTCTAAAATTGTATTGTAGCAATATTAGTTATTATTACTTTTGCTGTTGTTGCTATTATATCGCTGTACAGTTGTATATAATTCTTGTTTTACATTACTTAGTCCACATTTCATTTTATTTTATCTTATGTTTATATTAGTTGTGCAAATACTCTGAATAATTTACCGTTAAATTTCACTATCTTTTATTTGGCTAAAACTCGCACCACGGAAAGCACCTTTTTGGAGTTGCACTCAAATCTCATTGTAATGCAAATTATAATAACAATAAAGGCGATTCTGATTCTTATTCTTCTGATTATAATAATATAATAATTTATTAATTTATATAGCACCAAATCATGAGTAATCACCTCAAAGCGCTTCACAAACATTTAAAAGCAGAATAAAATAAAATGAGATTAAAACACAATAAAAAAAAATTAACCATACAAAGGTAAAAGAAGTAAAATAAATAAAATGAATAAAAAAAAGACACAATCATATAAAATACTAATGATAAAACAGGGATAACAAATGTGTCTTCAGCCTGGCTTTAAAAGTCTCCACAGAATCCGACTGTCGTATCAGCGACAGTCAGATTATTATTAATATATAAATAAAAATAAAAAAATTACAATTCATAATACATTTGACTCTTTTATAACAACAAACACTAAGCCATTAATTACTTATTATACAGAAAACATGCACACAAACTGTGCTGAGATGCGAACAGCTTAATCAAATCAAATCAAATCAATTTTATTTATATAGCGCCAAATCACAACAAACAGTTGCCCCAAGGCGCTTTATATTGTAAGGCAAGGCCATACAATAATTACGGAAAAACCCCAACGGTCAAAACGACCCTCTGTGAGCAAGCACTTGGCGACAGTGGGAAGGAAAAACTCCCTTTTAACAGGAAGAAACCTCCAGCAGAACCAGGCTCAGGGAGGGGCAGTCTTCTGCTGGGACTGGTTGGGGCTGAGGGAGAGAACCAGGAAAAAGACATGCTGTGGAGGGGAGCAGAGATCAACCACTAATGATTAAATGCAGAGTGGTGCATACAGAGCAAAAAGAGAAACACTCAGTGCATCATGGGAACCCCCCAGCAGTCTAAGTCTATAGCAGCATAACTAAGGGATGGTTCAGGGTCACCTGATCCAGCCCTAACTATAAGCTTTAGCAAAACGGAAAGTTTTAAGCCTAATCTTAAAAGTAGAGAGGGTGTCTGTCTCCCTGATCTGAACTGGGAGCTGGTTCCACAGGAGAGGAGCCTGAAAGCTGAAGGCTCTGCCTCCCATTCTACTCTTACAAACCATAGGAACTACAAGTAAGCCTGCAGTCTGAGAGCGAAGCGCTCTAATGGGGTGATATGGTACTATGAGGTCCCTAAGATAAGATGGGACCTGATTATTCAAAACCTTACAAGTAAGAAGAAGAATTTTAAATTCTATTCTAGAATTAACAGGAAGCCAATGAAGAGAGGCCAATATGGGTGAAATATGCTCTCGCCTTCTAGTCCCCGTCAGTACTCTAGCTGCAGCATTTTGAATTAACTGAAGGCTTTTCAGGGAACTTTTAGGACAACCTGATAATAATGAATTACAATAGTCCAGCCTAGAGGAAATAAATGCATGAATTAGTTTTTCAGCATCACTCTGAGACAAGACCTTTCTAATTTTAGAGATATTGCGCAAATGCAAAAAAGCAGTCCTACATATTTGTTTAATATGCGCATTGAATGACATATCCTGATCAAAAATTACTCTAAGATTTCTCACAGTATTACTAGAGGTCAGGGTAATGCCATCCAGAGTAAGGATATGGTTAGACACCATGTTTCTAAGATTTGTGGGGCCAAGTACAATAACTTCAGTTTTATCTGAGTTTAAAAGCAGGAAATTAGAGGTCATCCATGTCTTTATGTCTGTAAGACAATCCTGCAGTTTAGCTAATTGGTGTGTGTCCTCTGGCTTCATGGATAGATAAAGCTGGGTATCATCTGCGTAACAATGTAATTAAACCTGAACTGCTTTACTTCTGTTTTATTTCATTTTATTAGATCTTACTGTACGTTTTATTTATCTTACTAGGTCTTATTCTATTTCTTCTTTTACTTCCATGTATTTTATGTATCTTATTTTTGTTTTATTCGTGTGTTTGTATGAATGTTTTATGACTGTTTTTTTTTTGTCTTTTTTGTGCTGGTGAGCCAAAGACAATTTTCCACATCGGTGGACAATAAAGAATTATTCTATTCTATTCTAATAATACTGCCTAAGGGAAACATGTATAAAGTGAATAAAATTGGTCCTAGCACAGAACCTTGTGGAACTCCATAATTAACCTTAGTCTGTGAAGAAGATTCCCCATTTACATGAACAAATTGTAATCTATTAGATAAATATGATTCAAACCACCGCAGCGCAGTGCCTTTAATACCTATGGCATGCTCTAATCTCAGTAATAAAATTTTATGGTCAACAGTATCAAAAGCAGCACTGAGGTCTAACAGAACAAGCACAGAGATGAGTCCACTGTCTGAGGCCATAAGAAGCTCATTTGTAACCTTCACTAATGTTGTTTCTGTACTATGATGAATTCTAAAACCGAACTGAAACTCTTCAAATAGACCATTCCTCTGCAGATGATCAGTTAGCTGTTTTACAACTACCCTTTCAAGAATTTTTGAGAGAAAAGGAAGGTTGGAGATTGGCCTATAATTAGCTAAGATAGCTGGGTCAAGTGATGGCTTTTTAAGTAATGGTTTAATTACTGCCACCTTAAAAGCCTGTGGTACATAGCCAACTAATAAAGATAGATTGATCATATTTAAGATCGAAGCATTAATGCTAACTTCAACATTGAAAACGCCATAGACATGCTAACACGTTAGCATAGGTCCCATTTTTAAGTTATAAAATACATCAACTGTTTTAGAAGACCATAACAGGTCGGTTTAATATAAAAAGGTAAATATTACTCACAGACATATGCTCTTTAGGGGAAAGTTAAGATAAAGCGATGTAATACAACAAACCATTGAAGCAGAATCGGATCAATGCTTCATTGGTTCAAAGCAAAGCCACACCCCGCTCAATTTGGGGAGAGTCTGCCAATGTTCTTATGAAGACAGGGAGGAGAAGGACCGTGGCTCATGGCAAGCAGTAAACAGAGCGGAGAGGAAGGAAAATTCACACAGTCCCCTCCTCCACAGTCCACGCTGACATTGCTGCTGCTTTGATTAGCGCAGAATGGGATGTTGCTTTGACAGTGAGTGTATCATATTTCTGCCCCAAAACTCGCATGACACCACGTGCGCATGCGTATGTGTGGTTAAATTTTCCAAATGATGGAAATCCGTCGTGGTGATGGAGAACTTTAATCCATGGACTAGTCTCCCAGTTCCTGCCACTGAAAACATCCCCACAGCATGATGCTGCCACCACCACTCGTCACTGTAGGGATGGTGCCTGGATTCCCCCAAACATGACAACTGTCATTCACGCCAAACAGTTTAATCTTTGTCTCACCATACCAGAGAACATTGATTCTCATATCTCAGAGTCCTTCAGGTGCCTTTTGGTAAACTCCAGGTGGGCTACCATGTGCTGTTTACTAAGGAGTGGCTTCTGTCTGGCCAATCAGGCCTGATTGGTAGACTGCTGTAGAGATGGTTGTCCATCTGGAAGGTTCTCCTCTCTCGACAGAGGAATGCTGGAGCTCTGAC